>NC_085139.1:142151651-142211651 GCF_024139115.2 Armigeres subalbatus | reverse complement strand
AATTTTAGTGAAAAAAATTGCATAAAAATCGATTCGTGTAAAAATAAAACGCGCAAAAACGACTTCAGTGTACATCGGGAATGAAGCGTTGACTCTTCCTTTGATCGGATGGTCCAAGAAAATTGAGATTATTAACGATCAAAGTCTATCATATTTTCGTGACGTTTTTCGATTTTTTGCAATCGTAAAGTGTACCCCAATATAGAAAAGACAGACGTAGTTCTACGTCAAAAATCTGCGAATAAAACTGGCAAGGCCGGGCACATACGGCTAGAAGATACATATACATGACATAAATTTTTATTAAAAACATGTTCACAATTTCAAAGATTGAAAAAGAAAGAAAAAAGAAAAAAAGATTTTCAAAACGTAAAAATAGCCAGACGAAATTACAAAACAACAAAATCCCTGCTGAAACCAGTCAAAGATGCAGTGCTTCTAAAAGATATTTTAGTTACTAGATAAAGATTGTCGCTTCGGTTCCCTTTGTTCTGCTGTCCGGAACATGTTGGGCACCAAGCTGTCAAATCGTATGGATTTTCCTTCTTTAACATTTAGCTCCCCTATCCTCGCCAGCAAAAGATGTTCCGGACAGCGACGACAGCGACAATCTTTATCTGGTAACTAAAATATCTTTTGTGCTTCCATATGACCAACACAACGTCGTATTTCATTCCGTGCCGATAGTTCGAACGAGCCAGACGTGTGTGCTGTGTCTCATCGCGGATTGTGTTCGGTAGTGAAAAGGCTATTGTGTGGTGCGCTCCTACCTACGGATCCAAGGCGATCGCTGTCGGCGAGTGAAGTAGCTGCTTCTGGCGACGCCAGTGAAGCAGGCTATTGTTACTGCTGCTACCTACAGCAGCAGGGGCAGATAAGTGGCAAAACTTTTTATTGTTCTCCCTTCTGTTTGATACAGAGTGGGACTGCTTAGAATAATCGAATTAGTTTTTTTTAAGTTTTTTTTTCTAATTTGCTATTAGTTCTAAGTTAGTATAAGCAAAATTATCCTTCCACCTTGCGGGGTGAGAATGGAGGAGGAGACTAGAGAAGGCAATGTGCCTGCTAAAGATGGAGGGCGCACTCGATTGTACCATGCGGCTTCGCCTGGGCCTTGGGTTGTTTACTTTCGGCAGAAAGTAAAAAGCCTAGATTTTCTCGGCATTAAACGAGATTTGACGCGTCGTTTTCCGAAGCTTGATTTTAGCCAGATCAACAGGAACAAACTACGCATCACCGCACCTACATACCAGGTGGCGAATGAAATTGCTGGCGACAGGGCGTACAATGTTGAATATATGGTTTATGTCCCCTCGCGGGAGGTCGAAATTGAAGGTGTGATCAACGCAGCGAGCCTGACTTGCAAGGATGTACTTGCGGGAAAAGGCCGCCTAAGGAATGCAATGGAGTCTACCGTGGATATTCTGGACTGCAAGAATTGCATTCAGCAGCCACGGTAGATGGAAAGAAGGTATATTCAAGTCAGGTTCGCTTCGGGTGACGTTCGCCGGTTCGATGCTCCCAAAATATGTTGATATTGAAAACATGCTATTTCCGGTGCGTCTTTTTTTGCCAAGGGTATTTAATTGTACCAATTGCAAACAACTTGGTCACACTGCCGAGTTTTGTGACAACAAACCACGTTGTGGCAAATGTTCTGAAAGGCATCGGAGGAGTCCTGCCAGCAACAGGCAACAAAATGTGCTTATTGTGGTTTGAATCCTCCCCATGGTTTGCAGGAATGCCCGGTGTACAAAAGCGCACCCAAAAGTGAAGCGCTCGTTGGTACAGCGCTCCAAGCAGTCGTATGCGGAAATGGTTAAGTCGCAAGACACATCCGCCACAAGCCACTGCATCGACTGCTATTTCAGCCACCGTTCGTGTAAGTGATTATTATGATTCCATCTCCATTGATGAATTGGACTCTGACGCAGCCGATATGGATGATCTTGCGGAGGTACACGTGCCCGAAAAGAGGAAGCAACCGTCTTCCCCAGGATCGCGCCGCAAGAGAACAAAAATCATCCATAAAAGCTTGGCAAAATCTGAAGGTAATGGGGGTTTATTTAAAATCCCGAAGCAACCTGTCCCTACTGCTTCTTTTGATCCTAGTTGCAGTAAGGCATTCCCGCCATTGCCAAAATCCGATGTTTCGAAGAAACATCCGGCTAGGAGAATCAACGAAAGAAAAAAAGTAATTCGCACTTCTAGTAAAAGGATTCCAGCTAAGCGAGGATTGATCTCCTTTAAGGACCTTGTGGACCGTTTTTTGAATTTATTCAATATTCCGAATTCATTGAGGCCTATCATTGACCTTTTTATACCAACAGTGGAAAGTTATCTGAAGCAATTGACTGTTTCATGGCCCCTTCTTGCAGGAATTGTATCTTTCGATGGATAATACGGCCAATACCGAAGATACAATCACTGTACTGCAGTGGAACTGTCATAGTCTGAAAAATAAATTAGACGTGTTCAAGTTTTTGATTCGCAATTCCGATTGCGATATATTTTACACTCTGTGAAACATGGCTTTCTTCTGAAGATGAAATCAACTTCCACGATTTTAATATTATTCGCCAAGATCGGGATGATGATCATTATGGTGGCGTTCTTTTGGGGATCAAAAATGCTACTCCTTCTACAAAATTCCCATTCCGACTGTTCCCGGCTTAGAAATCGTCGCATGCCAAGTAAATGTGAAGAATAAAGATCTTTGCATAGCTTCAGTGTACATTCCTCAAATGCCTCTATTAATCGTCGACATTTTTGGAGCGCAGTCTCCCTCCTATCATCTCCAGTATTGATATTGGGTGATATGAACGCACATGGTATTGGATGGGGCGAAACGTATGACGATTATAGAGCGCCTATTTTCTATGATTTGTGTGACGATTTCAATTTGAATATTTTGAACACTGGTGAAGTAACTCGAATAGGACCGAATGGTCAACAAAGCCGTATTGATCTGTCTTTATGTTCAAATTCACTATCATTAGATTGCACGTGGAAGGTAATTCAAGATCCCCATGGTAGTGATCATATGCCGATAGTTACCACAATTAAAAGTAGCTATCAACAATCTGAGCCAGTTAATGTTCCTTTCGACCTCACGAAAACATTGACTGGCCAAAATTCATCGGCGGTAAAATTGGTATTGAATCAACTGATACTCTTCCACCTTCGGATGAATATCGATTCCTTACTGAGTTGATTCAAAAAGCGCACTAGAAGCTCAGAAACGACGCGTTCCAAGTACATCTGTCATAAGAAGACCAGCCACCCCTGGATGGGATGATGAATGTACTAAGTTGTATTCTGAGAAATCTGATGCCTTCAAGGCTTTCCGTAAACACGGAAGGTCCGAGCTTTTGAAGAGTATTTGAGGCTCGAAGAAAACTCAAAAAATCTTCTCAAGGCAAAAAACGTAACTACTGGCGACGTTTTGTCGAGGGACTATCACGAGAAACCTCAATGACAACACTTTGGAAAACGGCTCGCAACATGCGGAACCGCATTTCCACCAATGAGAGTGAAGAATACTCAATCGATGGATATTCAACTTCGCAAAAAAGGTCTGCCCAGATTCCGTACCAGCAGAACCGCTATTTCGAGAATCAGTCACTGATCCCGGTTCTTTGAGTGGACCATTCACAATGCTGGATCTTTCTATGTCTCTTCTTTCATCGAATAACTCTGCTCCGGGATGCGATAACATCAAATTCAATCTTCTTAAAACCTCCCAGATATCGCAAAAGACGATTACTTGACCTGTACAACTGTTTCATGGAGTACAACATTGTGCCACCTGAATGGCGACAGGTCAAAGTAATAGCAATTCAAAAGCCTGAAACCAGCGTCTAATCACAATTCATACCGACCGATTGCCATGCTATCATGCATGAGAAAATTATTGGAGAAAATGATCCTTTCAAGAGTCGACCATTGGGTCGAAGAAAATGCATTGCTTTCAAATACTCAGTTTGGATTTCGAAAAGAAAGGAACAAACGATTGTCTAGCGTTGCTTTCTACAGATATACAACTGGCCTTTTGCACTGAAGGAGCAATTGGCTTCAGTATTCTTGGATATTAAGGGCGCTTTTGATTCAGTTTCCATAGAAGTACTGTCAGACAATTTGCACAGTAGTGGATTACCCGTTATTTTGAACAATTTCTTGTATAATTTGTTGTCAGAAAAACAAATGAACTTTACACTCAACACTCTGACAACTTCCAGAAATAGCTACATGGGCCTTCCCCAAGGATCATGTTTAAGTCCCTGCTTTATAATTTCTATGTTAAAGATATTGACAATTGTTTGGAAGGACAATGCACGCTCAGACAACTTGCAGATGATGCCGTGGTCTCTCTAAGAGGTCCATGTGCAGCTGTCTTGCAAGGACCATTACAAAAGTACCCTAGATAATCTGACTGTTTGGGCCAGACATCTAGGGATCGAGTTTTCACCGCAAAAACTCAGTTGGTTGTGTTTACTAGGAAGCGGTACCCAGCTCAACTGAAACTAAAACTGTTGAATGATGACATCAACCAATCTTTATCTTCTAAATACCTTGGGGTCGTGTCTGATTCTAAATGTACTTGGAAACTCCATTTTGAGTGTTTGATACGAAAATGCCGGAAAAGGATCCATTTTCTACGTTCTATCTCCGGAACATGGTGGGGTGCTCACCCGGAAGACCTCATCAAGCTTTATAGAACGACTATTCTCTCTGTTTTGGAGTATGGCTCTTTCTGCTTCCTCTCAGCAGCTGATTGCCACCTGATCAAATTGGAACGAATTCAGTATCGTTGTTTGCGTATTGGCCTTGGCTGTATGCATTCAACGCATAACATGGGCCTGGAGCTGCTTGCTGGAGTCACTCCTTTAAAGCACCGTTCCTGGGAACTCTCACTTAGAATACTCATCAAATGTGGAACAAGTAACACACTTGTTCTAGATAACTTCGATAAAATGCTTGAACTGGCTTGTCGTTCAAGATTCCTTAGAGTCTATCTCAACTACATTTCTTCAGATCTTTGTCTTCCGTGTTATAATCCCCTCAGTTCACTTCACCAAAGACAGTTCCTCAATTGTATACGATCTGTCCATGAAACATGCTATTCAAGGAATACCAGATCATCTTCGACAAATATCTATTCCCTCCTTTTTCAGAAAAATATGAACATGTCAATTGCAACAACAGATACTTCACTGATGGTTCTCGCATTAACGGATCCACTGGCTTCGGTGTTTTCAATGTAACTTCAACCACCTTCCGAAAACTTCCAGGAACCGTGTTCGGTTTATGTTGCTGAGCTGGCAGCAATTAACTTCGCTTTGGGGATAATTTCCAATCAGCCCGTAGACCATTATTTCATCTTCTCAGATAGTCTTAGTTCTATCGAGGCACTCCGGTCGATGAAACCTGTTAAGCACGCATCTTACTTTCTTACAAACATAAGAGAGCAGATGCGTGTTTTGAATCGAAAAGATCATTCAAGATTACCTTTGTTTGGGTCCCATCTCACTGCTCAATCTACGGCAATGAGAAGGCAGACTCGCTGGCAAAGGTGGGCGCACAGGAAGGTGAAGTTTATGATAGACAATACTCGAGCAACGAGTTTTTCCCATTAGTCCGTCAGAGTACTCTTCAAAGTTGGCAAAGAAATTGGACACACAACGAACTTGGACGGTGGCTATTTTCCATAGTTCCAAAAGTTTCTGGGCGAGCGTGGTTCAGAGGTGAGGACTTAAGTCGAGGCTTCATTCGCATGATGTCGAGACTTATGTCTAATCACTATTCACTAAACGCACATCTGTACAGAATAAACCTTGTCGATAGCAACTTATGTAGGTGCGGAGCTGGTTATGATGACATCGATCACGTAGTTTGGTCCTGCTCGGAAAATGACGCCTCCAGAGAGCAATTATTGGATACCCTTGTGGCCCGAGGTAAACAACCCTTCAGGGAAGTTCGCGGTGTTTTGGGAGATCGTGATGTTGTCTATATGCAGGCCATTTATAGTTTTCTTTGTGCTTCTGACATCAAAATCTAACATTTTGTTTTTTTTCTTTAAAGTTTTTTTTGTTCTGTCTCTGCCTTTTTGTTCCGTAGAGCTCCATAGCTCTTGCCATCCGGAAGATGCTCCCAGTCGAACCATTCCTCGAGCACGACGACACGCCACATCGTCACTGACGCCAAATGCCCGGATGAGAAGCTGAAATTTCCTGATCCCAAATCCTAAGCCCCGTCCATCCTTAAACATTGTAAACTAACCTCGAGTCACCACGAGTACGCTGGCTTCTACCCCCTCTTACTAACCGTATAATAAAATGATATTGATTGTATATATCACAAAGAACAATGGCTCCGTAAAGTGTTATACACGCCTGAGCCTACCAAATAAACGAAATTGGAAAAAAAAAACAACGTCGTATACAACATCCCATGTAACGATTGCGATCAACTTTATATTGGTATGCCCACCAACAATTAGAATAAAATCCAGAATAATCCACCTTGCGATGATGGTGCCTTTCTCGTGAATTTATAAAATGTATTAAGCAAAGCAAATAAGAGCGGTCAAGATTGCACTTTAGGGAGATAGATTCAGTTATTTCTATCAATTCACATTTAGTTGCGTTCATTTGATTGCATTGCAGCAGTTTATGAAAAGCATTTTTTTCTTCGATTTTGGATTTTTTTCCAAGTGGGGACCCTTGGGAAAAATGGAGAAAAAATCAATATTTTTTTTAATAACTCCGGAACGCAATGGCCGATTGGGCCAATTTTAATTAGCGAAAAATTAGCAAGGATTCCGGGTCGAATGCAACCTGTTGCAAGCAACTAAGGCTAAGTACAAAAAAATGTGTCTCACATTTTTTTGTACACACACACATACATGCATACATACACACATACAGACATCACCTCAAATCGTCGAGCTGAGTCGATTGGTATACACAGGATTTTGTTTTTACACGATTTTTTTTCGCTCGTATTTTTGATCGTGTGACTTCAATTTGCCACCAAACTCTTCGCAACATGTTTCAAAAAATCCAGAATAAATCAAAGAAAAATCACATGATAATTAATATACGTTAAACATTTAGGATGAGTGGAAAATTGAGAAAATGTAAATCGCGTAAAAACAAAATCCAGTGTATAACACTATGGGTCTCCGAGCCTTCTATCAAAAGTTTGGTTTTGGAGTAATCCTATAGCCTTTACGTATAGCCTTACTTAGTATACGCGAAAGGCAAAACGTATCAGTGGACACAAATCCGACATAAACAAGGTTAGCAGAACTCCACAAAATACCATACACGCCAAAACATCCAACATATGATCAACAATCAACGGGTTAGGGACAAAAGGTCGAAAGACAAAACGTCGAAAGCAAAAAGGTCGAAGGGACAAATGGTCGAAAAGGACAAAAGGTCGAAAGGGACAAAATTTCGAAAGGACAAAAGGTCGAAAAAAACAAAAGATCAATAAGATCAAAATTACACATTTTTTAAAGATTAATTAAAATTTATTCAGTAAGTACAACTAATAGATGAATGTTTGGGTTTTATAAATATCAAAATATAAAATGGGGCACCTATTTTGACAGATCGAAGTGACATTTATACAACCTTGATATCCATCTATTATTTGCACTCATTGAATGCATTTTATTTAATTGTTAAAAATACGTGATGAACTTATTGTAAATATAAAAAATCACGATAATAGAGATTTAAAAAAAATTGATGAAAATAGTAAAAAATAGAAGGGCATTTTTTTGCCAACTGTATAGGACAACTCTGTCTCGCACAATACAAGTTTTATTCATTTCCAAAATCAAGAATCTGCTTTATCTCTAACTATCTAAACATTCATAATATTGTTTCATAGTAATTTCTCCTTCTTTGAAAATGGCTCATTCTTCAACTTTGATTAATGAGATGAGTGTGTTGTTATTTCTGTTTGAAGTTAAATGCATAGCACAAACAACCAACTTGTTATCAACTTGTTCTTGATCGATATTTTGTCCCATTCGACGTTTTGTCCTTTTCGACCTTTTGTCCTTTCGACCTTCTGTCCCTTTCGACGTTTTGTCTTTTCGACCTTCTGTCTTTTTGACCTTTTGTCTTTCGACCATTTGTCCTTTCGACCTTATGTCTTTCGACCTTTTGTCATAGATTCGCGAGAGGAATTGGCTGTAACGGTGTGTAGTATAAGTTATACTACGACCCTCCACATCGATACGGTAGTTTACTGTATTGGATGTGTTTTGAATATGACACATTTCTAATAGGTATTAGTAAAACTGTTTCGCGAAAAGTACGATCTATTATTTGTGTGTTGTCTAGATTGAACATGTGTTGATTGTGAATCTATGACAAAAGATCGAAAGTGTAAATGAGTCTGAACGGCTACTGTAAAAGAGAATTTTATAGCATCCGATACCGTCATCTTCAAACCAACCAATGAACATTGTCTAGTATTGTCGGTCTATAATTGTAGTATAAAGTCGTGTGCATTAGCAGTGTTTTCCATAGTCCCCATCAAATGTTCCAACTGTAAGAAAATTTCATGTTTTATGTTCTATGTGTTACAGTTGTAGGATTACAAGAAGCCTTCCTTATATGAAAAAACGGCATATCAAGTAACGGAAAACGATAAACAGTGTAGGTTCTATTATACTATGTTTTATGTATTATGTTATGTACCTCCAAAAGTCCGTGTTCAATTTTAGCTCACCCCTAAAAAATGCTAAATATACAGGCCGAAACGCAGGGCAAAACAAAACTAATCGTTTTCACTCAAGTCGTAGCCCTTTTTAAAAAAAAGAAGTAAGAAGTACGAAAGAAGTAGTAAGAAGAGAAAAAAAAGAAGTCAGAGGAAGAAAGAAATAAATAAGAAGAAAGTTGAAAAAAGAATGAAAGAACGATGAAGGGAGAGGAAAGAAAGAATAAGGAAGCAAAAAAAAAGAATAAGGAAGCAGTCAGAAGAAATAGTAAAAAGGAAGAAATAAAAAGAAAAAGAAAGTAAGAAAAAAAGAAAAGAAATAAAGGATACGAGACAAGATATAAGTAAGAAGAAAGAAAAGCCGAGGAAAAAGGAATAAAGTAGAAGGAAGAAGGAAAAAGAAGAAGAAGAAAGATGGGTCATGAGTCAAGATAAAAGAAAGAATGAAGAAGGATGCTAGAAGAAGGAACAAGGAAGAAGGAAGAAATAAGAGAGAAGAACCCAACAAACATTAGAAGCTAGTAGAGTGCTTATTCAATCAAAAATTATCTTCTTCAGCTAGAAAACTAGCTTATTCAGCTAAAATTGTTTGTTGGGAAGGAATGAGTAAGGAAGAAGAAAGATGGTAGAAAGAAGAAAGAAGAAGAAGAAAAGGAAAGAATGAAGAAGGATAAAGAAAGAAGGTGAAAGCAAGACGAGAGAAGAAAAAAGGAAGCAGGAAGAGGAAGAAGGATCGAAAAAAAAGAAGGAAGAGGGCAGAATAAATAAGGAAAAAGAAAGAAGGAAAATAAAATAAAGGAGCAAGAAAAAGGTAGAAAGAAGAAGAAAACAAGAACGAAAAAGGAATGAGAAAGCATGAAAGAAGAAGCAAGAAAGAAGAAGCAAGAAAGAAGAAGAAAGAAAGAAGAAGAAAATGGGAAGATGGAAGAAAGATGAAAGAAGAAAGAAGAAAGAGGGAGAAATGAGGAAGAAGGAAGAGAAAAGAAGGAAGGGGAATTATCAACTCTGGTAGAAATACACGACCAATGTTGTCATTGCATTGATTATGATTGGATGGCCGGAAAATATAAGATGAAAAACAGGAGCAGTAACTCCATGTCTGTATGTGATCTGCATAGAAAAGATGCAAATGAATCTATCCATCGGTGATGATACGTATATCGTATAATGTAATGAAGCTTCAACTTAGTTTACTTAGTAAATAATAAAACTGCCTTCTTCGCATTTAGCCAAGACACCATTCTTTTTATTCCGACATACCATTTTTTGTTGTAACTTTCGAACACAATTAAATCCAATAATTGATCTACTAGACTTTATTTTACATCGAATGCAATTTCAAAAGATTTATAAGTTTTTATGCATACAATCACATGGAAATATTTACGTTCGTATATGACAGTGTGGGTAGAGTTATGGGTCTCTGAGCCTTCTATAATAAATCGCTTTTGCAGTGAAATGATAATCTTTGGTTACAGCTTTGTTGTTCAAGAATGGCGAAAAGTAGTTTTTTTTCCAAAACTAAAATGGTAACCCTATTCAAAACTAGAACTGGGGTATCGTATACCCTCATACTATACTATACTAAGTGCCACTTCCGGAGCAAGTAGAAAATTTAAATTTGATTTCTCAAAATTAGTGAAATGAACTTCATAGTATCATGCGTAAAACGAGAATACATGTAACGAAAAATGCAGACTAACAAAAGTCCCGTCTGTACAACAACACTCATGCCCTTTATCAAGGCTACAGTAATGCTAGCTTCATGACATAACATCGTCTAAATTTTCCGTACCAATCTCCGTGGACATTCGTTGTGAGCCTGTAAAATGAGTGGAAATGATAGAGTTGGTTGCGTGCAGAAAGTCACAAAATTAACTGCGTCAACAACCGCAATATGGCACCTTGCAGTTGTGCTAGCTAATTGTCACTGGAATGTATTGCATATAATCATAGGTAACGTTACACAGTGCACGGATGTAAATATTTACCTTGCACGACTATAGTGAGCTGTACGAGAGCGGGCTGGAATTTACACTAGGATTCAATTATGTTCGTCAAGACCAATAGTGGAGAACTCCGTATCGTTTAGTATTAGATCCCTCACAATTGAGATGAACTTTTATTGAACAATAAAATGTTTGCGTCTAATCTAAGCTGGTTCATAATGGATCTCCGGCAAATGCGATACTCTGTTAATGAATTTAATGAAAACTTGCATGGAGATACAAATAAGATAATGACGGAAATATTTTCCCAAAAGGTAGGAAAGTCTGCCATTAAATATGCCTGAATCTTTTAATCTTTTTTGTTACTCATAATGTTTTCCCGGCTGTTTGTTTCGGCGTAGTTTCAAAGAAAATCCATGCACCGGGAAATAAGATTTTTCTTCTCATCCCGTTCGTTGTTTTTCCCCAGGTGCCCAGCTTTCACCAAACAAAACCAACAACGGTCCATTCTAGTATTTTTTGGGGTTGGAAATTTTCATCATTTTCCAAGACATAGTCTAGGTATGCGTTGCTGGATCATTAAGCCGAAGGTCATTAGGGCGAATGGTCATGAGGCCGAATAACAAGTGAGAAGTGAGAAGCGAAATGTGAGAATTGAGAAGTAAGAAGAGAGAAGTTAAAAGTGAGAAATGTTATGTAAGACGTGAGTAATCAGAAATGAAACATAAAAGTAGGTGTGTTTGAAGAAAAGTGAGAAGTGACAAATGTGAAATGAAGTTAGAAGGGAGAAGAAAAAAGTGAGAAACGGGAAGAGCGATGGAAGAAGTGAAAAGTAAGAAAAAAAGAAGTATGAAATGAGAAGACAATAGGGAGAAGGAAGGAGGAAGAAGGAAAAAAAAGATAGAAGAAGCGAAAAGTAAGAAAAAAGGAAGTAAGAAATGAGAAGGAAATAGAAAGAGGGAAGAAAAACAGGAAGATTGGAGAAGGTAGAAAGAATAATAAGAAGGGAAACGGAGGAAAGAGGAAAGAAGAAATAAAAAGGAAGAAGGAAGAAACAAGAAGGGAGAAAGCAGAAAGAAGAAGGGAGAAGAAAGGAGGAAGATGGAAGGAGGAGGAAGGAAGATGGAAGAAGGAAGAGGCAAGAAGGAAGAAGGAAGAAAGTAGAAGAAAGAAGGAATAAGGAAGAACGAAGAAGGAAGAAGAAAGAAGGAAGATAGAAGAAAAGATAAAGATGTGAGAGGAAAAGAAAGGAAGAAGAAAGAAATCCGGTCCACAATGATCTGTAAAAGCTGATAGTATTATGGAATAGGAGACGAAAGTTTAGATTTAATAGTTGCGTTATGATACAGCAGGCATGAAGAATTGTGAAAATATACACAGAACAGAAATTCTACTTATCATTTGATGAATGCAGTAATTATACTGCGTTTTCTGCTTTTCAATCCGTTGTACTATTGGGTCAAATGCCAAGCGTTCAAGCCTTCAAAAGCGTAATATCACAACTGGCGATAATGAAGCATGTAACAACTTGATTCCATACTGCATGTGTCAACTTCATTACTTTCATTGGACAGCAAGTGTCATCAACGCATCCGCTCACTGTACAACAGTTGAACCCTTTCAACTCAGATAAAGCTTATCAAGTACTACAATATTAAACGTCTGGCTGACACCAGAATTCCAATAACCGACCATTGAAACAATAGCCTATATTCCTTGCTGTAGCGGGTTATCCTTTATCTACCATGTGGTCCTATAACTAAACGCTGAAGGTGGGTGGTTTCCCGGGTGGCTGCTTTCATTACAACTATGACGACCGACCGATGACCCACGCAATGCAACAACGCTGGAATTATTCCTAGCGGAAGTACTCCCTTCAGTGTCGTCGTCACTCACTTGCGAATGTAAGGCACGTGGTTGGCATCATGGGACGTGATATCAACAGTTCTACTTTTGTCTCGTTTCCGTTATTATCCCAACGAATAGAACGACGAAGTCGACGCAGGCAGCCGGGAGAATGACCGTCCCGTATTTTTCTTTGTTCCGAAAGCGGCTGCAAAGTCCAAACTCATGCAAGGCTCACAGGAAAGATGGAGGAAAAGAAGAACGACGCACGTGATCCTGCTGAATATTTCATGCGATGAGCAATTTAATGCCGAATCCCTTCCGGTTAGGGCTTGGGTCCGGCGGCGCTACGCAGAAAATATGAACCATTTGTACCGCGTTGATTTGTGTATAATCATTAAAACTGTTTGGTTTATTAAAATAAAGAAATTGGTCAATTTTTAATTTGAATGCTATTTGAAGGATCTGTTTATTGCCTAATTGAAAATTTAAACTTTGTAATGTGTAGATTATGCATGAGAATTTTTCCAGCACGAGTCAAAATGAAATATACATTCGTGCCACTTTCAACACATTGGATAGGGTTATCTGGTAAGGGCACTATCGCTAAAAAGTAGAACATGGAAAAATTTCACCGTATTTATCAGAACGCTAGCACCGCGCAACGGGGGCATAACGACATAGTTCAAAATTACAGTTCAAAGTTTTGCACAAGTGCACGAATGAAGATGAACGTCTGTTCTCTGTGGTAGGATTTCGTAGAGTGCGAAATATTCAATTTTGATACTCTGAAAATGTTAACTGTTTTATTTATTTTTCTTTTTTATTGTATTTTTCTCTGCTCCTCTTTGCCTATGAGAATGCCTTTTAGTCAGAAGGACAAAGCAGGAACAGTTTTGGGAATAGGTTAGCTCTGGGACGGGACTTGCAAGTTGCAAAGAGGAAAAAATGTAACTTCATCTGCTGCTGTCACGAACTGTTAGTTGCAGACAGCAGCTTTTTATTTGTGAAAGTATTGGTATCTCAAATAAAATATTCCGCATGATTTTTGTTTTACAAAGACGAGGTCTCGTCTCAGGGTTAGCTTACTCGTTTTGCCAATAAGTGGGCTGAAACTGATAATCATTCGGCACAAATTTCTTCTGATCCGTCTTAAAAATATTAGACGAATGCGATAGGGTAAACTGGGGTAAAATGCAACCCCGGGGCAAAATTTTTGGCGGTGTTTCAGACATATTTCCTAGAATGTTTTCTACTAGGCCAGTAGTTCGAGATCCGAACTGCATGCGCTGTAGCAAATACTTTCGAAAAATAGCTGAAAATGTCCTCAAAAACGTCAAAGGGTCGTTTTGCCCCGGCGGTGCCTATTACCCCAGTTTTCCCTACCAAAGAAATCGCGATCTCGCGTAGATAGATATTTGGCGTGATTTGCAAAATGAAATTTAAAAACGTTTCGCTATTCTGAGAAATACCAATTTTGAGAATAATGTATCAAAGTTGAATCCCAGTTTGGAAGTTAAAGAAAATCCTTAATAAACCTAAAAAGCCAATTTCAGCGCTTAAAAAGGGAAATAAAATTTTATTAACAAATGGCGAAAAGGTTCAACAATTTGCTCAGCAGTTCGAGAGTGCCCATAATTTTAGTCTAGGTCTCACTAGTCCAATTGAGGATCAGGTTACATGGAGCTTCGAAGACATTCTCAATCAAGAGAATGTTTTTTGACGCTTCGTTGGGAACTAATTTGGATGAAATGAGATCTATTACTAGAAAATTTAAAAATATGAAAGCTCCGGGTGATGATGGTATTTTCTACATACTTATCAAAAAAACTTCCTGAGAGGTCTTTATCCTTTTTGGTTAATTTATTTAACAAATGTTTTCAATTGGCATACACGAAAAATTTCCGTCCGTCATTTTTTTCCCTCGTGGAAGTGATTTTTTTTTTCAATTAGCGTGTTTGGAGTTTCCGGCACATTGAAATTGACGATCGTTTGTCGATCTACAGAAGCCAAACAAAAACAAAAACATTTCAAGATTTCTGATAATAAACTGAATGCCTGCGCATCAGAGATCAAGACGGGTGCTTATCTGAAGAGAACAACTCTGTCAAGAATAATGGTCGAGCTGGATAAATTGAAATCGTTTGGTGGTAGTACGAAAAGGATTGAAACTATTTTTAAGGAACGAAGGCATCAAAATTACTCCGACACGTGTCAAACCAGGGGTAACATTACGCATCTCGAATCGAATCACTCGATTCGTACGTTTTTGCATTCGTTTCGAAAAAATTGCGGCATTATGTATTTCGTTCGACTTCATTCAGTCGCAGTACAAGATTTCGAATGGTGCTGTACTAGCTCAATCGAGTATGTTCTGTCAAACGAAATGTAAACAGAGAGAATAAGAGATAGCTGTCTCCGTGTTTATCATGCCGCCCGCTGGAGAGACAACCTTCAGCGCATTGCGAATGTGAGTAAACAAAGAGAATAAGAGTAATTTCATCTGCGTGTAGCATGTTGCCTGTTGAAAAGGCATCCTTCATGGCACGAATTGGCAGTTAATTTATAAACAAGCAAATCGTGCTCAATGACTATAAAAGCAATATTATTTATTGAGCAGTTGAAACCGATTAAAACATTATGCCGATACGACATGTTTTATAAATTGAGATATAGTTACGACACAAATTATAAGTTATAATAAATTATAAGCAACTCGGCCGTACGAAAACCATTTTGTTTTTGTTAAATGTCTTTGCTGTGCATGGCTTTTCTAAAGTATTTGTTTAGTTTGATTGCTCTAATTGTAATCAAGTGTCGGTCTTCCACCGTCATTAGTCGTCTGAGTACACGCGACCGCATGCGTAGAGCAATCAAATTCATCAAATGCTTTAGCATTTATAATATTTATTCGAGTTTATGCCACATATCCAATTTTGAGCTAAATAATTTAAAGCTAAAAAAGGATTCGATAATAAATTACTTTGATGTTTCCATGCGTTTTAGTTAGATGCAATTGGGTCATCTCTTGCGCGTTTTTTTTATTTAACTCAACTATTTTTACGTAGATTTTGGAATATATATGTATTTACGCAGATTTTCCCCATAGATTTTTTACGCGGTTTAACGAAATTGTCAAGAAATACGTGAAAACTGCAAAAAAAATACTATTTAAGTTGAAGTCGTTTTTACGAGGATTTCGGGATAATTAGAGATTGCATATTGTCTGGAAACTATAAAAGTAGGTATACTAATGACGTTCTTTCCTTCAAGATACAATAATGAAACATTTATACTCTTCCCGTAAAGAAATAATAACAAATATAATGAAAAACTTTCAGCAAGAAATGACTCTCGAACAACATTCGAAAGCTTTAAAGGTGACGAGTGATTTTCATTCGACTTGAGTCGTTTTTCAGTGTGTAATCGAGTCTCCATAATGCCAAAACATCTCGTTATTCTTGTACCTCCTCGAGCATACTCGAACGATGAGTCGTTTTCGAGATCGAATAGAAAGCCGTAATGCCAAACATGTTCGACTCGATAGAATTACGTTCGAATCGAGATGCACAATGCCACCCCAGCTTTTCGCAGATACCTAGTAGGTTGGTTTCCAGATATAAATCTACTGGATCTGGTATGTATGGAACGCAAAATTGCATATTACGGAAGAGGTAAGCAAAAGTAATTGCGTTTTTACAAACTTATCATCACTACGATTTAACATCAAGCTGTCTTTTTGTACATATTCTGTCACTTCTTTTATTGATCAAATTAACCAACAACAATGATGACAGTTATTGTTTTGAATGGTTTCTGCATTATTTTTATAAAATGTTCTTTTTTTTTATTCCTTTCTATATTTGTTAGGCACTCTGTGTTACTTAACCGCTAGTGTGCCGAGATCTACTGTGGTATTCTAATGAACAGAATCCACACAGAATCTATTTTTAGATTTTCCATTTGGTAGAGTATGACAAAGTTAAATATTTTTAGCTATATTTTTATGCGAAAAACACTTCCTACAAAACGTGTAATCTCGTTGAGCAATGTAAAATTTGCATTTTAAAGTGATAAAATGCAACTATCAGCTTTTCACCTTTATATGAAGAGGGTAGTCGGCAGGAAGGGATCTTTTTTGCGACATGCACTTTGTCTCTGCATAGAGCTTGATATATTATATTGATATATATTATTTCAGCGAAACTTGTTGAACAAATACATTTCAACATGATGTTTCCTTTCATTTCTCATGTTAATCTGCTAGTGTTTATGCACACATAATCATTAGCATTTGCATATTAAATATAAGAAAATTGATTCAATTTGAAGTTAAAAATTTCCTTTATCGATCCAATTGAATTATTCACCATCAGCTAAGTAGTGCGTCCTTAGGATAAATTTTAAACTGCTTCAAGATATTCCTTATTATTTGTTTAATTGAATAATTTGTTATGAAGTATGTTTGATAAATTACATTCATTATTTAATGTTCAATATCACCCCTGGAGGTTGGTGTGGGGCATTCGCAGTTTTTCATACAGGATGGTCATGTTTGGGGACCGGGGTGCCGATTTCTAGCGATTGGATTGGGGACGTCCGACGCTAGGGTGACTTAGGTTTTCAGTTGATGATGGTTTTTGTATGCATCTTTACTCAAGGGGCGCGTTTCGGTTGGAGGTAGTTGTAGGGCCGCTCCACCTGTATGGAGATCCATATAAAGGTGGTGGTTTTGTAGTTGTTTCCAACTGAAACGTGCGTTTTCAGTGAGCGTGCATGCAGGGAACCACCATTGATTAAGGGTTTGGATCGTTCGGGGCTGCGATGCCGAATGTGTCCTTAGTCTGGTCGCTGGAGTTCGAGTTTATAAAATTAATCAGTTCAGTGCGTGATCTCTCTTGTTTCGGACAGCAGAACGATCGCGCGGTCGGACGAATTATTGTGTTCTGCATTGCGCGGTCGGTAATAAAATTAATCAGTTCAGTGCGTGATCTCTCATGTTTCGGACAGCAGAACGATCGCGCGGTCGGCCGAATTATTGTGTTCTCTGCTGCGCGGCCGGTAATAAAATTAATCAGTTCAGTGCGTGATCTCTCTTGTTTCGAAGCGGGCTTGGTAGTCATATGGCTACTGCTTCTGCCTCTACATGCGCAGGAGGTCGTGGCTTCAATCCCAGGTCCGTTACATTCTCCTACTTTGTATCTTTCTCTTTATTTCTCATGTTCTGGCAATCGCTAGAACTGGAAATGGACTTCCATACCGTTTCCATTACTATTTCTACCTTAAACTTGAGTATTCTAACAGTAATCTGCTAGAATTGAAATGAACTATAGAGCTCGTTTCCTACATCCAATTAGAAATTCCATCAGTTACCTTCCCTATCTATCACATTGGCAGCTCGTTAACCAAGACGGACCTCTGCCTCTCAACCTAACCCAGAAATTCCAACAAATTCCGCATGAACTCGTGGCAAGTGCAGAGGTATATTCGGCTTGCAGTGGGCAGTGATTGCATCATCATTTCCTCCTTCCCTACATTGACTTGCATTCTGACGTGGCAGGCGCCAGTATGACCTAACAAATGAGATCACCAGTACTTGTACATTGAAGATGTGTGCTAGTCCCAAGCAAACATCTGTTGGATCCCTGTGCAAGAACAGCTGATCTGGTCATAATGGAGTAGCAACTACGAGCAGTCAATCAAGCTCAAGCTCAGAGGTGACAGTTTTGAGTGGAAATCGGCGAATGCCTCATAGTTGTTTCCGGGGGTGTACGTAACTTTTATTTCAGCGTTACATATTATTTCTACAATGGCATGTTTTTATTTTATATTGTTCTTCTCAAAGTAGGGGGAATGACGGCTTTGGCAGGTTTTGTTCTATTATTGGCAGGGGTTTTTTATGGCTGATTATGCTCAAATTTGGCCCAAACATTCTTTGCATATCAAAGAATATTGTGGCCAAATTTCATAAAATTCGGTCGACAAAAACCCCCCTGCCAATAATAGAACAAAACCTGCCAAAGCCGTCTGTTCCCCTATATAACATTAATAAAATTTCATCTTCAGACCAATTGTCTCCTTTACTGAGTGGGTCCATATAACTTAAAATACTTAAAATCAAGAAAATTATTAAAATACTGTTAATTCTTACAATTTTACATTTTACATTATGGAATGCAATATTTCTAATTTTTCAGATGTAAAATAAATAAGGCACAATAGGAGTAGGTGCGTGTTTGATCGAGTTGTGCCTAGCAAGTGAATAGTTCACGCGATCCGGTCAAGCTTGTTCTGATTTGCGTAGGCAGAGTTAAAACTAATACTACAGGGTTTAATAGTTGTTTTTTAATTCTTTATTAAAGTGATTTTATTAATTAAATTTAAGCTCATCACAAGTGTTTGATAGTGTTTTGGGTGCGCTACCGATCGTGTTTACTCTAACACGCAGAACGATCACGCGATTATCAAAATAATCTGTTCTGCTTTGTTCGAGTAAGAAAATCATCTAACATGAAAATTTTAGTGCGCGTCCGATCATGTTTCCTTTAACACGCAGAACGATCGTGCGATCATCTCTCTCTCTGCTGTGTTCTGCTTTGTGCGGGTTTGTGAATTGATTGGCAAGTAGAAATTAAGTGCGTTTCAAATTGTTTTTCTCTTACCACGCAGAACGATTGCACGATCATCGAAATATTTTGTTCTGCTTTGTTCGGTCGGTTAGTCAATTACTTAGTGCGCGTTTGATTGTGTTTTGATTAACCTCGTTCAAACTACATGCCACACCCGGCATACCGTTTACCAAAATGAACCCTGCTACACTCCCTACCCAATGTATCCAACATCCCAGTGATTTCTCGTGGAAGTGCAGATGACTCGTCGGCTTCCCTCAAAGCGAGTATCACGTCAACATTTTCCTACCTATTCCTCAATTGACCTGCATTCGGACACGGCCGGCGCTGGTATTGCTTAATTTTTGGTCTTCAGTTCTTACACATTGAAGATGTTCTTAGTCCCAAGCACCATCTGTTGGTTCTCTGTATAATTACAGCTGACCTGGCAATAACGGAGTAGCAACCGTGGGCGGTCAATCATGCTCATGCTCATGCTCAAAAGGTTGTGATGTAAAATTAAAGTATCACCTAATTTTACGTCATAAGTGACGCTCGTAGGAGAACTGTTCCATTTTCCATCCATTTTTTTAAAAAACTGCTCTCACTCCCTATATCATTTATTACGAGACGCAGAGAATAGGGAGTGAGTGCTAATAATGGACCCCGTGCGTATAATGGACCCCCTGAACCAAATCCCAAATTAAACGCTGGAATCAACTTTTTTCTGCAAGCTTCCGTCGGGTGAAATTGCGTCATGTAACATGAGAGCAGTTCCATACATTTGTTATAGACAGGGAAGCAGAAATTTAATTATATTAATCAATTTGTAAATGTTAATATGCTGAAGGGTCCACTACTAGCACACAAGGGGAGGGTCCATTATAGGCACAAGGAACATGTGGGAATGAAACATGTAAATCAAATGGGGGGACCATAATACGTATATAAACAAACTCGACGTTGCGTATTATGGACCCAGGGGTGGCCATAATAGGCATGCTAGCTACATAATTTTAAACACCATGCTGGTACCTGTTTCTTGTCATCTGGTGCAGCAGAACTACAATTTATCAAGAGGCTCGCTATATCGGAGCGACTGAAGTAAATTTTAGTCGTTAAGGGGTCAATTGCTAGCACTCACTCCCTAAATAAACAAACTCGACGTTGCCTATTATGGACCCGGGGTGACCATAATAGGCATGCTAGCTACATAATTTAAAAATGCTTGCTTTAATAGTAAAAATAAATGTTTTGGCTAGTTTTATGTACCAACCTCGATGCTGATACATGTTGCTTGTCATCTGGTGCAGCAGAACTGTAATTTGTCAAGAGGCTCGTTCTAGCGGAGCGACTGAAGTAAATTTCAGTCGTCAAGAGGTCCATTACTAGCACTCTATCCCTACACCATTTGAACACTATTCCCAGCTAATTCAACAAAATGTGTTCATGTAACTACTGTTCCGATGTTGGTTTTTCATTATAGCACCCAAATGAGTGCTAGTGCTAGCTTTTATGTAACCCATTTGAGTTGCATAATGTTCATTAAAGCACCCAATTCGTTGGTATGGAAAAGTAGACCGTTTTATCACTCGAAGACGAACTGAAAACCAGGGGTGGCATTGCGCATCTCGACTCGAAACGAAGAAACCATACAAACTATCATACGAAAGAGCTATCGAAAGGAGATGCACAATGAGGCCCCAGGTATTATGATCAGGAATTGTAAAAAATAACTGGCGAAGGACTTGTGGAGTTCGAAGCAACAAAACCTCAGCAAAGCTAACTTCCTGCTACGTCTGCATTTGGAGTTTTATAAATAAATGAAACGGGGCCCTCCTTAGCCGTGCGGTAAGACGCGCGGCTACAAAGCAAGACCATGCTGAGGGTGGCTGGGTTCGATTCCCGGTGCCGGTCTAGGCAATTTTCGGATTGGAAATTGTCTCGTCTTCCCTGGGCATAAAAGTATCATCGTGTTAGCCTCATGATATACGAATGCAAAAATGGTAACTTGGCTTAGAAACCTCGCAGTTAATAACTGTGGAAGTGCTTAATGAACACTAAGCTGCGAGGCGGCTTTGTCCCAGTGTGGGGATGTAATGCCAATAAGAAGAAGAAGAAGAAGAAGAAATAAATGAAAATGTTACATTAAACAATTCTTTTGATTTTTTAGCTTACTAAAAGGAACGCGAATTTTTATTACAGAACTTCCGCATTTTTTTTGTTTTACAAATCGCTTTGTATTTTTTTATGGAGTGCTCGGTTATTATTACTGACGACCTCGGTAATATTTGACATTTCGTCATCGAGAATGGTGAACCGAGGACTCGGTAAATTGTTGAACTTTTTACTGAGCTGACTACTGAGAGCTCAGCTGTTGAGATATCGGTAATTTGATTACCGAGCCCGTTAAATAAATTTCTGTGTGCAGCATAACAAATGTCAAAATGCTATTCCAGTTGCTGCATTGTTTGTTACAAACAATGAGCCAATAACTTGCTGTAACTCGTTTTGTATTGGATGAAAATCATTGAAGCCATTTTCCTGTATGGGTTCTCGCTAAAGGCATTATCCTCTGGAGAATTACAGCTTCATGATGACAAATGTCGTTACACCAAATGAAGCGATGTGAAAAATCACCGGCAATAATTCTGCTCACAATTTCTTAAGCTGGTGCTGTTTCTCAGCATTCCCGTCTCTAGTTTCACAGCAGAAAGAAACATTTCCTTATCGTGAGCACCATAATCGCATAATGGAGCAAATACATCGTCATAAATGTGGGCGCTAGATGTCTTAAATCAGAACAGTATTTTCGTCGAATACGTATAGCAATGGGATTTGGTCACCAAAATAATACTTACGCGGGACTTTTTTTGGGCCTTAAAGGTTAATGTTTTCACGCGATCAGTGTTGGTAAAATCATTCACAAATCTAAATAATCGTACCCTCCCGCGCGAGCGAACTCGTTTGCGAATTAGAAGAAATGCATCACTGTTGAGCTTTTCATGCCAAATCGCATCGTTTCACTCATTTGCCAATAAACATTTCCCTCCAAAATGCGTTTAAACCAATGTGAGGGCAGTTTTCCGTTTACACATGCAATGTTTGTAACGACATGACTTTTTTGATTTTAAGTTTTTCCCAAAATTGGCGTGGATCGGTTATTTTTCTTGAGTAAATTGACATTCAGACGAATTAAATATTGCTATCATATTAATCGTCCAATGCACGTTGGATTGATTCCCATTTGATCGTTGAAATAGCTGTTGGAGTGGTATGATAATTATAACTTTTTTGCAGCATACGCAATGCATAATTGAAAAGTCAATTCCTATTCCAGCGATTTTGGTTTTTAATCCGTACAAATGCGATGTGTACACCGACGCATGTTGTCACCATTCATTATTGATTGGCTTCGGTTATCGTTACACAAACCCAATTGATTTTCAACTTCGGGGTATTAACTGATGAATCCCATCAAATGGCATTATATACCTATTGTGCGATATAATTGATAGCGATAAAAAGATTTAGATTTACCATGCCCATACTAATTACTGAGAATGGTTTCCGCGCACGTGAGAGCGTATAAATGTGTATTGCATTTCCGTGAAAACATTGGGTCTCTTACCATGGATCGAAAGCCACTTGCATTGAACATGTAACGCATTTAATTAAATTTCGTTGCTAATTATATGGCGCGTCAATCGTGGCTATTATTTATTTGTTCTGTCAACCACATTGGTTTTTGAGGATGGCTTATATGACAATCGAGCTCTTTGATCCATTGCATTGGTCCATGGATTAAACAAAAGTGGCTTATTTAGTTTTTTTTTGTACACCGGAGAGACATACAGATACTGCGTAGCGCCTTGTTAGTTTGCATAGTTTAAACATTATGATCGATTTTCTAAGATATATCTACACATGAATCTCATTGATGTGAAACAGGTTATACTATAATTATAGTAATACATCACATAATTAGTCAAATCAAATTCTCCAAAATCCGAATCCTTGATGGCCACTTTAGGAAAGCAGTTGCTGTCGTCTTCGCATGAAACACTCACTCAAAAAAGTTTCCCGTTCTGAACAACCCATTTTTCGCTAATAACTGAGCAGTTTAACTCGTTTCCGCTTTCTCGACCAGCGTCGTCGCCCGTTAATTCCCGGGGCGAGATCGTCTTTCTTCCGTTCATTAGAGATAATCAACCCTGCGCTTGGGTTGTGTTGCTGGTGTGCACCAAAGTCGTGGTAGTGACTGGAGACTGCCACCGTCGCAGAGTGATAGCTGAAGCTCGCGAAAAGCTCACGAAGCGCTCAATTTGCATCGTGCTTATCTGCCAACCAACTCTCTCTAATTGAAGTAATAGATACTCTGGGGCACTTCCTCGCGAGGCAGCGGGATATTGAGCCATTACCACCAAACGACCATAGGAGTGGCACTTTATACGCTGGAAAACAAGGATAAAGACATCGCATCGTTCCACTGCGAAGGGAGGGCTAAGAGTGGAAAATGATTTAACAAGTGAAAGCACCATCAAATCAAATTTTATGGCACAAGAGCAGGACAATGTAGTGTCTAGCTGAGGCTCCGAATGTTTGCAAGAAGTGGAGGAATAAATATGGCAGTCGAATATTCTCAAGGGGAAAAATTGCATGCCCATTTGTTTCAGTTGTCATTCATCCATCGCATCGGATGCCAAATTTGTCTACAATTTCGTATAAGAACTTTGCATGATCTGTATGAAAGCTTAGCATGTACATAATAAGGTAGCAGTCAAAACATTCAATGCAAGAGATGCAGTGGCGCCGGGAGTGGGTGGGACAAGTAGGACATGTCCTACGCATGAAAATACATGGGTAGGGCAGTCGAAGCATTGTCCTACCCATGGTTTTGATAAGAACATACCATATGAATATATAAAGGATCTAATTTTATAATTATCAATACTGTTCTAGATCGAACAAATATCATTCAAAGGTAATCAGAGATTTGAAAGTTTCAAGGTTTCTGGAAGGAAACTTTTCAGCAGCGCTAAAATATAGAGCCAGTCAGTCAGTTGGAAAAAAAGAGGAATGTTAGTGTGAAGTTGTTGTTGCTACTAGAGACCGACAGTACCTATGCATCCCCACGATATAACATTTCGTTAATTCGGTAGGATAGAGATCGACTATTCACCAAGGAATGTTATGTATAATCTATGCCACATTTTTTTCAAATAAGGATTGAGCCCACGACCTTCTGTCTGTAGTTGCTAGACTAGTTTCCAAAAGCTCAAAATCTAAACAATCTGCTAGTACTACGAAATGGTGAGGCGACATCAGATTTGATATTTTTTTGGTTTTATAACTCACAAGCTCCAATACTCACGCTTCCACAGGTCTTTCGATGGCAACTGACCGCCAGCTAAGGGTTGCGTACATAGTTGGTAGTGTAGCCTGGGCAGTTTTGTCATTCTGACATCAGCTAGAGCTTGCCTAGGATGGAGCCTGCCTGGGAGCTTGCCTAGGATGTGGTGGGGTTTAACAGTGGGTTCTGTTGAACTTCTATAAAAAGCTACAAGTATCCGCAAGCATGTCCTATCATGCCCTGCTCGAATCTGTTCATCATAGAGTTGCGGCTCCAACAGCGTCTATGAGAAAAACAGCTCTGGAAACTTCAAACAGTTGATTGAAATCTGTAGGAATCACAAATATACCTACACAGAAAAAAATTCCGTGGTAAAAACTACTATTTTGTAGAGTACGCTCTGTTTTTAAAACTACCATGAAATTTCAGTAAATTTTACCATGGTTTCAGAGAAATTCACCACTGTTTCAGTTCATGTGACAACATTCCGAATGGGCCACAGTTGATTTTTACTGCGCGCATGGTAAAATCAAACGGGTTTGTTATGTGCTGAAAATCGTCGGTGCATATTCTTAAAATAACCCTCGGAATGGAAGTTTCGACTGCAAAATTAGTTTGCGTGTACGTTTTCATGAAGTCTTAGAAGTTAGAAGTTTAAAATTCGGAGTAACATAATTCTCGAGATTTCTGAAAATGTACTGAAACCTCTAAATAGTACTAAACACCCTGACGGATTATTGATCGTTCTTTCTTGGTAGATCGCAACAATGTTTTTAAGGATACAAACTCCTAGAAGTTAGTAATAATTGCTTAATGATAAAATATTTTACAAAATTTAAAGAAATCCATAACTAGAAGATTGTTAAGATGCTCGAAGATCTTATTTTATGTAAATGCTCTATAAACTCTGGAAATTAATGTTGCCTGAATAGCCTTAGAGAGTTGTATAACTTATCTGAGGATGTCCGAAAAATCTCTTGTAATCTAAAAGGATCTCCGGAAAGTCCGTGAAATTTCCTAAAAGTATTTTATAGATTTGATAACCCAGTAATAGCATAAACTTGAACAACTAAAACTTGAACAGTCTAAAATAATATTTCATTCATATTGAATAAGAGTAGTTTCAACGTAACAAAATATTATTATGACCTAAAAAATGTATTTTCGAGATGTGACACACGCGAACTTTGTCATTTCTCTCATTTGATTTTTTTTTGTCCTACACGCAAAAAAATGTTGCGGTCGAAACTACCATTCCGAGGGTTAATTTAAGAATACACACCGACGATTTTCAGCAGACAACAAACCCGTTTGATTTTACCATGCGTGCAGTAAAAATCAACTGTGGTCGGGGTGGAATGTTGTTACAAGAACTGAATCAGTGGTGAATTTGTCCGAATGCATGGTTAATTTAACTGAAAATGTGTGGTTGTTTTAAAAACATGGCGTAGTCTACAAAATAGTAATTGTTACCATGGATTTTTTTTCTGTGTACCCACGTCTCAGAAGGTGGCCGCGCCTCTGAAGAGATGAATATTGCCGATTTCACCAATTTGATGAGCTATGTGTAGATTGTGATTTTCCCGATTCTTTTTCACACACTCACTCTCATTACAGGTTGATCGAATTTTATTACTAAAACTACCCATTTATATCTCATTACTCGTTAGTCACATGTAAGCGTGTGCACTGAAATGATTCCCGCCGTGATTTGACGTCTATTTGTTTTCAGATTGAGCACCCAAATACAAATAATATACACGGAAAACCAATTTTTTGAGTGATGAGATTTGAGTGAGAAAAAGATGACTGTGAGAAAAAGATTCTCGCAAAACTCTTGTTAAGAGCAAAAAACGCAATACACGTTAATTCAGATGTCAGTTCATTGTCAAATTTTTATTACCACTATGAGTCTCCGCGCCTTCAATCCAAAGTGTGATTTCAGAGTAAACCTTCACAGCATTTACGTATACTTACGAGGTTCTTTTTAATTCATTAATTCATGGAAAGAGTGCGGAAGTGAGCAGCTGCATCAATCAATCCACCACATTATCCAGAAAATATGGGAGGATGAAGAACTGCCTGCCGGCTGGTTGGATGGCCTCATATGACAAATCTATAAGAAAGGGCTCCGGCTAGAGTGTGCCAATTCCAGAGGGATCGACCTTCTAAACTAGGCGTATAAAATCCGCGTATCCTGTTTAACAGACTGAGACCGCATGAGGATTCATTCGTCGGCGAAAACCAGGCAGGTTTTCGTGAGTGCAGATCAACGACGGATCAAATGTTCAGCCTGCGGATGATTCTTGATAAATTCTGGGAGTACAACTTGCAAACTCACCATTTGTTCGAACATGCTGACTGCACGCGGTGGAATCGGACCTGGTACCCTGTAGCCAACCAGGTATCCAGGTAGGTAAGAGTGCACTTTATCAACAAGGAAGACAGTAATATTTTTTGAATTTGAAGAATCAAAATGATTAACCATGTATTAGCTTGGATAATTTAAGTATAAATAATCTAAGGTTGCAGTCAATTCAACGAGGTTCTGAATAATTTCTCGCCTTTTGTTCAATCATGTTTTTGTTCAGTGTAGCAATATTGTTTAAAAAAAACCCTGATTAATCCACCTAGCGGTGTTGGTGCCTCTCTCGTGCAAAAAAAAAACTAAAGATATGAGTGAGTGATTTTTAGCGTGTTTTGCGCATAGAAAATAGTATTTTGGCCATAACTTCTGATCCCACTTAGTCCAATTTGGCCAATTTTCAATAGAAAACAATGGAACAGGATTCTCAGTCGAATGGAACTTGTTGCGAGTAATTCGGCCAATGCTAAGTTCCAAAAAGTGTGTCTACAAATTTTTGTACACATACACATACACACACACACACATACATGCATACACACAAACAGACATCACCTCAATTCGTCGAGCTGAGTCGATTGGTATATAACAAAAGTTTGGTTACGTATACTTAGTATACGAGAAAGGCAAAAAAAACCCAGATCATTCCACCTAGCGTTGGTAGTGCCTTTCTCGCTCATTATAAAAATGAGAAAAACATATAAGAGAGGTCAAATTTGCACTTAAGGGGGGGGGGGGGTAGATTTTACCTTTTCATTCAATTTGTGTCTATTTGCGGTCATTTGAGTGCATCGCAGCGGTTTCTGTAGATTTTTTGTTTTCGATTTTGATTTTTTTTCCAAGGGGGGACTCTTGACAAAAAAACAATGTTTTTGAATAACTCTAGAACGCAATGGCCGATCGAACCAATTTTCAAAAGCAAACAAAAAGACCGCAATCCGCATCGATTGCAACTTGTTGAGCAAATCAGATGAGTCGAGCTGACGTATAACACACTATGGGTCTACGGACCTTCTATCAAAAGTTCGGTTTTGGAGTGATCCTATAACCTTTACTTATACTTTGTATACGAAAAAGGCAAAAACAAAACCTCAAATCATGAAATAAATAATAATCAAAATAATTCTTCGCAACTCTGTGCACCTCTATATTTTTTTGAATAATAATCATGGATTGATGTGAAATGTGTGACGAAGACGGACGTGAAAATCTTGCGAATTGTGCGACATTAGGAAATCAGACGCGGCGGTAAAAACCTTTGTCATGAAGTTTGTTACACCAGGATGCCTTCTCATCGATTAGCCCAACGAAACCAGCCCCAGTTGCTTGCTGCTACCAAGTGAAGGATATTTTCTACTGGCAATGTTGAGCAGCTGGATGTTGTGGGTGACAGGGATGGTGACGTTGACACTTCAGGTATGACTATGACCTATGAATACAACTCTAGCACATGTATCATAACCGATGGAACATGTTTGGGGAAATCCAAGAAGGAACACAACTGCACAAGTAGTAATTGGTGATTTCACTTTGTCTAGTTTATTCATTACAATAGCTAGAACCTATTAAGTTTATTGTTTTAGTGAGGTCATTACTCCCATGGTAGCTAATGAGCTGCAAAACAAATTCCTGCCAAAAGATAAGCCGCTATTAACGATGATGAGCTTCAGGTCTCAGCCAGCTAGAGAGATCTAAGTCTGAACTAGCGCTGTGGCCACAGTGGCAGTTCAGCACCAATGGCAACAACGAGAATTGATCCGATCGTGACCCTTCATAGTGATGATGACGCCATCTGCCAGGAGTTTTTAATCGAAACAACCACCGAATTCTGCGAAGGAAAATAAGTAACAGAATTCTCACAAACATTAAATGACTCAAAAAAGCATATCATGCTAAACTAGCTATATTGTAAAAATATACACTTGCTGATGTCCCGGCATATGAATAAATAGTCCAGCCCGCCGAAATCTGCCTGTCGTGTTTTCTATATTGCTGGAAATGTTATTTTCTCGCTGTCTTTTAATTCTCATTCTATGATATTTGGAATGTATGTAAACAAATATGTATAAAACCATTTCAAGAAAATGACTTTTTTTCGGAGGGGGGGGGGAAGTATATCAGGGAAGTATACGGGGCAGCAGGGACTATGTCCAAGGGCTTGACGATCCCTCCCCAGGCCATCTGCGAGTTGTGGGGCTTGCCTAGGATGTGGTGGGGTTTGACAGTGGGCCCTGTTAAACCTCTATAAAAAGCTGCATGTATCCGCAAGTAGCCCCCACCAAAGCGACCGTGTGCCGCTCAAAGCGCACAAGCCCAAGTCCTGGTGTTAGGTGGGACGCTAAACAGCCCTGACACGACGGCCCTCCGACGAGACAGGAGGTTTGCGCAGGCCCAATAAGCCGCCTAGAAAACCAATCATTACGAACAATATAAGAGATAATGCAACTCGATATAATCGGCAAAGACATGTGAAGACGAATACAGGATCACGATTGGAAGCTTGGAACATGGAATTGCAAGTCGCTAGGTTTCGCAGGTTGCGACAGGATGATCTACGATGAATTACATCCCCGCAACTTCGACGTCGTGGCGCTGCAGGAGATTTGCTGGACAGGACAGAAAGTGTGGAAAAGCGGGCATCGAGCGGCTACCTTCTACCAAAGCTGTGGCACCACCAACGAGCTGGGAACCGGCTTCATAGTGTTGGGTAAGATGCGCCAACGCGTGATTGAGTGGCAGCCAATCAACGCAAGGATGTGCAAGCTGAGGATTAAAGGCCGTTTCTTCAACTATAGCATCATCAACGTGCACTGCCCACACGAAGGGAGACCCGACGACGAGAAAGAAGCGTTCTACGCACAGCTGGAGCAGACATACGATGGATGCCCACTGCGGGACGTCAAAATCGTCATCGGTGACATGAACGCTCAGGTAGGAAGGAGAAATGTATAGACCGGTCATCGGACCGGATAGTCTGCACACCGTATCGAATGACAACGGCCAACGATGCATAAACTTCGCAGCCTCCCGCGGAATGGTAGTCCGAAGCACCTTCTTTCCCCGCAAAAATATCCACAAGGCCACATGGAGATCACCTAACCAAGAAACGGAAAACCAAATCGACCACGTTCTAATCGACGGTAAATTCTTCTCCGACATCACGAACGTCCGCACTTACCGCAGTGCGAATATTGAATCCGACCACTACCTCGTTGCAGTATGCCTGCGCTCAAAACTCGACGGTGTACAACACGCGTCGAAGTCGAACGCCGCGGCTTAACATTGAGCGGCTACAAGACGGTAGACTAGCCCAAGAATACGCGCAGCAGCTGGAAGTGGCACTCCCAACGGAAGAGCAGCTAGGCGCAGCGTCTCTTGAAGATGGCTGGAGAGATATTCGATCCGCCATTGGTAGCACCGCAACCGCTGCACTTGGCACGGTGCCCCGGATCAGAGAAACGACTGGTATGACGGCGAATGTGAGCAGTTAGTGGAAGAGAAGAATGCAGCATGGGCGAGATTGCTGCAACACCGCACGAGGGCGAACGAGGCACGATATAAACAGGCGCGGAACAGACAAAACTCGATTTTCCGGAGGAAAAAGCGCCAACAGGAAGATCGAGACCGTGAAGAAACGGAGCAACTGTACCGCGCTAATTACACACGAAAGTTCTATGAGAAGTTAAGCCGTTCACGTAAGGGGGCCACGTACCACAGCCTGATATGTGTAAGGACATAAACGGGAACCTTCTTACGAACGAGCGTGAGGTGATCCAAAGGTGGCGGCAGCACTACGAAGAACACCTGAATGGCGATGTGGCAGACGAAGATGGCAGTATGGTGATGGACCTGGGAGAACGCGCGCAGGACATAATCTTCCCGGCTCCGGATCTCCAGGAAATCCAGGAGGAGATTGGCCGGCTCAAGAACAACAAAGCCCCTGGGGTTGACCAACTACCAGGAGAGCTATTTAAACACGGTGGTGAGGCACTGGCTAGAGCGCTGCACTGGGTCATTACCAAGATTTGGGAGGAGGAAGTTTTGCCGCAGGAGTGGATGGAAGGTGTCGTGTGTCCCATCTACAAAAAGGGCGATAAGCTGGATTGTAGCAATTACCGCGCAATCACATTGCTGAACGCCGCCTACAAGGTACTCTCCCAAATTTTATGCCGTCGACTAGCACCAACTGCAAGGGAGTTCGTGGGGCAGTACCAGGCGGGTTTTATGGGCGAACGCTCCACCACGGACCAGGTGTTCGCCATTCGCCAAGTACTGCAGAAATGCCGCGAATACAACGTGCCCACACATCATCTATTCATCGACTTCAAAGCGGCATATGATACAATCGATCGGGACCAGCTATGGCAGCTAATGCACGAACACGGTTTTCCGGATAAACTGATACGGTTGATCAAGGCGACGATGGGTCGGGTGATGTGCGTAGTTCGAGTTTCAGGGACATTCTCGAGTCCCTTCGAAACCCGCAGAGGGTTACGGCAAGGTGATGGTCTTTCGTGTCTGCTATTCAACATCGCTTTGGAAGGGGTAATACGAAGAGCAGGGATTAACACGAGTGGTACAATTTTCAATAAGTCCGTCCAGCTATTTGGCTTCACCGACGACATAGATTTTATGGGACGTAACTTTGAGAAGATGGAGGAAGCCTACGTCAGACTGAAGAAGAAAGCTAAGCGGATCGGACTAGTCATCAACACGTCGAAGACAAAGTACATGATAGGAAGAGGTTCAAGAGAAGACAATGTGAGCCACCCACCGCGAGTTTGCATCGGTGGTGACGAAATCGAGGTGGTAGAAGAATTTGTGTACTTGGGCTCACTGGTGACTGCCGAAAATGACACCAGGAGACGCATAGTGGCTGGAAATCGTACGTACTTTTGGACTCCGCAAGACGCTCCGATCGAATAGAGTTCGCCGCCGTACCAAACTGACAATCTAAAAAACGCTCATTCGACCGGTAGTCCTCTACGGACACAAGACCTGGACGATGCTCGTGGAGGACCAACGCGCACTTGGAGTTTTCGAAAGAAAAGTGCTGCGTAGCATCCCACCATAGGTGCAGATGGCGGACGGTACGTGGAGGAGGCGAATGAACCACGAATTGCATCAGCTGTTGGGAGAACCATCCATCGTTCACACCGCGAAAATCGGACGACTGCGATGGGCCGGGTACGTAGCCAGAATGTCGGACAGTAACCCGGTGAAAATGGTTCTCGACAACGATCCGACGGGCACAAGAAGGCGAGGTGCGCAGCGGGCAAGGTGGATCGATCAGGTGGAAGATGACTTGCGGACCCTCCGTAGACTGCGTGGTTGGCGACGTGTAGCCATGGACCGAGCCGAATGGAGGAGACTCTTATATACCGCACAGGCCACTTCGGCCTTAGTCTGAATAAATAAATAAATAATAGGGAAGTATATCAGTGTGGAAGCTGATATATCTCCACTGGCGAAAGAAAGGTGGTTTGATTTGCTCATATGCCATCGCGTGTGGAAGGGTTTTCTATCGACGAGTACTGTCTCTGAATTTCTAATATGACATCAGCATCTAGTCGAATAGGATTTTTATTGCCCAGTTCTGTTTTTCTCCATGGGATTGGAAGATGATATTAGTATTTCCATATCATTGTAAATCGTTAACTTCACGTAGAAGTAATACACTCAAATCATTATTTTTGCATTCTCGTTCACGTTAACAGATTTATAATTATCTAGATTAACATTTGAAAAGGGCAAAACAGCCAAAATGTAAACATTGCAGTTTTTTGTTTGTATGTCTATGAATACATACGCTGTAAGCTAGCCCATAGTAATGAAGAAAATTCTGTCAGTAGAAGTTATTTTGAGATACTTTAAAAATGCCGTATTTCCATCCTGGTTTTATCTACCAAACATGTTTTTTACGCTATTCTTTCAAAAGCATAGGAACTTGACGAAATTTGGTTGAATAAGGCAGTTTTTACTTTATTCTTCAAATTGAGTCATTATTTATAGCATATTCACTGGTATTTGCTGTAATAATGAGTAATTAATGAGAAATACAAAACAAGGATTTCCTACCTTTTACTGGAGCTGTTGCTGTTACGGCGCGTACATCAGGCTGTTGAAAGGTTTATAGTGGAAATACGCCTTTCGAAAATCATCAGATGCAGGCTCCCGCGAGAAGTCTGTACCTATAAATCTCTGATCAATGTGTACACTGGAATAGCATAGAAGTGATTAGATACCACGTTTGTTTCTATTAAACCTTAAAAATGCATGAAAATCATAATTAAATCGATTTTTTTGGTTCCTTACTGGAAACCTAACAGAAGCGCATTTTCGCTATAAAACCTTAAACATGTATATTAATAGCTGTTTTTGCGCATATGTAACATGAAATTATTTGGAAACAGATCTACTTCAGTCAGGTCATGTGAAATGAAACATTAGCATATTTACTAATGCCTTTCAATGAGTTGAGGCAAGCTTTACGATCAATTATTTGAGAGACGTTCATTGAGAATCAATCACCCTCAGAAGTAATTCACCATATGCTTTTGACGTAGAATTACGTCCTTCAGTAAGATGGTCATTTCAAAGTTTCAAATTTGGGATCGTCACGAAAAGAGGTCAGGAAGTACGAGCCAATAACTCAGCCGTTTTCAACAGTTCCGGAGATTTTGGTATGAATCGAGCAGTAAACTCTCTAAGATTTTATACAATTTTTGTAAACAATTGATTCAACGCATTTTACTATTGAATAATTCAATTTCGCCAGCCAATGTTAAAATTGCACTTTAACAGTAGATTGCCTACATTTTGGCTATTAGCCATAAAATGTTAATGATCAAATTTCGTATCCACTATCGTACTAGGGAACGGTTCGGCATCCCATAGCTCTATTTCCAACCCATCAAAAACTAAGCATGTAGTCGGCGCAGGCCGATGCTCTAAATAATCGTGCGGCTTAAGCGCCACTCCTTTCGGAGACCTCACGACGCGTCTAGTTTGCCCGGTTGAGACTGCCTCAGGCGAGTCCATTTCAAAAAACTCCGAAGAGGAGATCGATCCAGCCCGCCTACTGACTACGCAAAACTCGAAATTACCCTACTACACCTCAACATAAACCTCAAAACTTCAAATTATTCCTCCAAAGTGCGGTATGAGATCACGCAAACCCTCCAACGTTGCAACCAGCAATGCTACGTTACACGTTCTCTTTTCATCACTGGTAACTTCAACTAAAGTCCACCAGAGGCGCAACCAACACGGAAGAGTATACGCAAGCAGTCAAATTCCGCCACGCGGAAGACATTCAAACATTAAACGGCACGGAAGCAACGGGAAACACTTTCTCTCATTAATACTACAACGCTGAACATTTAACGGTAATTCATGGGTTTCATAACAAAGACGGAAATTTATTTATTGATAGAAACGAAGATCATAATTAATTTTGCTAGCATGTTTAATGTTGTATTTTGCTCAATGACTTTCTACAAACTACATTTGTTCTGTCGGTGTGTGCGTTTTTTTCTATCTGTCTATTCTAGCTATCTACATGTGCTCATACATTGTGTTATCCCATTTCCATTCAGCAATCGACGATGTGACGAACGGCGAGAAGCTTCACACCCGGGTGCCTGACAATAGAGGTTGGATGGGTCGTTCACAAATCACGTAACGTGCGCACGTTTTATTAGATCCACATCCAACCTCAAACTTTTATGGACGCGTCCAAATTCCTGACTCAGTCAGTCATCGACCTACGGTCGGCACAAAAAATCCTCCGAGGCGTCCTCACTGGACGCCCCACTCGACAAAAAAGATCGCTTGACTCACCGACTGTTGTTCGCCTACCGGTACTGCTGCGCTCCTGGTAGACGGCGGAAAGCGATCGATGTTCGCAGCGATGAATGGCCGTTGGTGACGTAGCCAATCCCCCAGGGGGGGGGGAGGTGTCGGCGGCTCGGTACTCGCTGACCCCTCTTAGCGACGATGCGTGGCAATTGGCGACCACGATTGGAATTGGGACCAATCTGTTGACGGGTTGGCCCCCTCCGGCGACGGATGCCGGGAATCTTTCGTCCCAACGATGGCGGTGTGACGCGATTGCCTGCGACAAACGTAGCGGTCGGCTACATAAAGGACAATTAATTATACACAATGCACGGGAAACAACGAGCACGCGGAGCACATTACCTGGACAATTTCTTCGAGAAACGCACAAAACTGATCCTAACGCACACTACGTTTTGTTAAGCAAACTTGACACTACTTAACAAAAAGAAATAGAATTAAATAAAGAAAATTTAACACGTTGCTTAACTTACACTTCAACAAGAAACGAATCACGGACAAAAAGGCGCGACACTTCTGCTTCAGTCGGCGGTTTGGGAGAAATTGAATTTGAAGCCGTTACCCTCAGATTAAGGATGGTGACCTCGGCCGAACAGGAATTCGGCATTTCCCGCGAACTTCATTGAAATAGTTCGGAAGCCTGGAAGCTTACGCTGAGGCGTTCGCTAATGTTTCGGGTTCAGCCGCGACCTTTTCTCTCTCAACATCTTCGGCGGATTTCAAATAAACTTGACCTTCGGAGCTGTTGGCTGAGTACTTTAATCACGCAGGCGCTTAATGACGCCGCCCTTTGATCGTATCGTGCTAGGCTAGATTTTGGCGCGATTCTATTTAACGTCTTAAATGATTAACAATTAATGCTTTATAATCTAAGCCATGGAGCGAAGGCTACAAGCAATGAAAATGAATTTGGTTTGTTGATTATTTTTGTGATTTTTTTCACCAGCGTGTTAGCAAAAAAAAAGCGACGAGATTGGTGCTTTATTTCTTCGTTTTGCGATGAGATGAATAAATGTTCAGTGAGATGGAAAAGGGAACAGTTCCCCTATATGTTCATAATTCTACCTTCAATTTGCCCTTGTATCTTTGATACAACCCTCTTCTTTTATATTAGTTTAATTTGAATCAGGTTGTACGCATAGGCGATGCAGAACCACGCAGCTGTATGTCATTGATATTATTTGTAATTTTAGTTTATGTGTCTTTAGTACAATGATATTTTACTCTTCTCAAAATCTCTTGTTGTTGCATTTATTTGACTTCAAGGCTTGCGATGCACTTATAGGTTTGGTTGATTTACCGGAACCGATTGCGTAATTGTTAGTTAGAAAATTATCAATAGTAAATTATTATAAATAGATATTATTTAATACATTGGAAATGATTCATTGACTCTTCCTTGATCGAATGCCAGAGTGAAAGTAGAGCAAGCATTAGGGATATTGTCTTCACGGTTCTGTTGTGTCCTGGGAAAGTAACCAAAATAGCATTAGCTTGTTGCTTTCTACACGATTTTCTGCGTAAATCCAGGGTAAAGCATACACCTCACCCGGAAATGAACCAGATACAAAACAATTAATGCCAAAGGTCGATGTCCCGAAATGCTACAACGCAAGCGTTGTTTTGCAAAACGAATAATTTATTATGCTGTTTTGTTTTGAATCTAATTGAACAGCAGAAAAACAGTGGAAAACTTTATATAGAAAATCTTTTTTTTATACTTCTAAAATTTCTCGTTAGATACAATTCCTCGCAAACTAACATTTAGTTATTCTGCGGGTCTTGCAGTAATTGGTGTACGTTTTGGTACCAGATTCACGAATACTGTATTGTTTGACTCGTGCTCAGAAGTCGGCGGCATATTGAACGACGCATTTACAGTAAGGCATGCGGGTCGACTTCATATATCAAACGAAAGGTTTTACTTCCTGCTCCTTAGAACAGCTGTGAAAACCACAATAAAATTTGTTATAGTCTTCAAAATTGATTAATCCATAATAGGAACGCGTGCACCAGTTGTGGCACTATTCCTAATTTTGGTTCCTTATTTGGCAAATCCCATTGTTTCTTATGGGATTGGCCAAATAGGAATCACTAGTGCGACAGCTGGTGCAAAGGACGTCAAAAATTAAGCAAAATCAATTTTTACAATTATGCTTTGCTTGTTTTGGAGGAGATCAAAGGTGTTATCGTATCATATGAATATTATTTATCGATCTGTTTTGTGGTGATTTGATTGGCCATCTCGCATATAAACCACTAGTGCGACAACTTGTGCTATAGCCACGACTGGTACATCTAGCCTATACGTAATTCTACGTTCAATTTGCGGTCGTATCTTTGTCCGAAGAGGTGTTTTTGTCTAAAGAGGCCTATTTTCAAAAAACCAGTGTCTCTAAAACACTCACTATACGAAAGTATAGGTTTTCCTCTTTCACGTATGTGCGTAAGTGTTGGCTTGAGAAATAGATTGCGAGTGATTCGACTATGCGTTCGATTTGGGAATATCGAGCTCGTTCAGTAGCCACTAGGTTGCGAAGACCGACGGAGGTCGTTCGTACCTTAGTTGGTTAAAGCACCAGTCTAGCGTACGGTAGGGTCATGGGTTCGAGTCCCATCGAAGGGAAAGTGGTTACCTCCAATACATTTTCCAAATCAATATCTTCCACATAACGTACATATTCACATATGAGTTTTCACAACATTGTAAATTAATGTCCAAGTCGGGTGGTTTAATCCCCGGAAGGCGTTGCTCGTAGGTAACTGGAGATCGAAGTAAGTCGTGGCTGTGTAAAGACTCAAAATTTTCCACGCGTCAAAACAAAAAAAAAATTTCAACTATCGATTACCGTAATGGACGAAATTATTAGTGCAGAAATCAAACAAACCCGGATGACCGAAGTTTGGAAATGAATTTCCAAAGCATGTTGGATCCACGAGATGCCGGACGTACAGCCCTACAACTATTCATTCAGTTCCGCGGCGGGTGGCTGTTAATGACTTCCAACGGATCGGTGGCGTGCCTCCTGTTTCGCTAATGACAACTGCCGTGTCAGAGAAATATTCATGGGATGTAGAATGATCCAGCTCCATAAGTATATCGGGAAGAGGGTAAGAACTTTTGCAACAAGGTGAGTGCCTTTAGCTATTATTACATTATTTAGTAAATTGCATCAACTTGGCGTACTTATATGTAGTACTACCAGACCCGACGAACTTTGCTTCGCCTAAAATTTATTTATCCTCTGATTAGTTCTCGAGTTATGTAGATATTTCTGGATCATTCGTATGGGAGCTTTGAATCACAAACATGTGCTTCTGCCTGTCGTATTGAGGCGGGTTTGCTTCTGCTACGACAATAGAGGCTTGTTTGCAGCCGTTTGATCATTTATTCATCCACTTAGAATTCATTTGTTGATCAAAATCATTATCATATCAGGGGGGAAGGGGAATTTAATTTCTTTTTGCTCTTTTTCATTTCAGAGAGCGAGCAAAGGCGCTTAAACCTAGGCTATTAGCCAGGGCAAGGCTAATACCTTCGCCCCATCCGAGGAAAATCATCGGCAAGGATAATGGGTGACATAAATTTCTTAGCAAAGTCACTCCCAACGTATTTCCACAAGTTTTCTATCATTTGCTTATAATGATACTCCTAAACCACATACCCTACCCACCATCCAATTCCTTGACATCTATGAGGGCGTCGGTGAGTCGCTGGCCTCTCGTTAAGTAGATGTCATATCATCATTTCCTTCCCTTTCCTAGTAACGGAGAAGATGGGCGTGGCCGGCAATGATAGCTTCCATGTTTTATCATTTTGGACCCCCAATTGGATTTCCATTGAATCCCAAATGGAAATCCATAAGCAATTGGGGTAAGAAAGGTAAAGAATATACATGACAACTATCAGTATGCAATCTACGAAATACTCCGTTACAACGCAACAACGCAACGCAACGCAAGTCGGGTGGTTTAATCCCCGGAAATAGGCAAATAACTTTGATTGAACTGATATCTAAATCGTTAGTGTAATAGGACCGATAGAGCGAGCAATAGTTATAAAGTCCAGAATGACTTGGAGAACTAAGATAATGTTACTTAGATTTATCTAAATTGTAAATAATACGCATGATATCTTGAGTAGACCCATTGATCCGAACTTTTGAAAAATTTGTAGTACAAAGGGAATCCTATTTGTCGGTAGATGAAACGTGAATAATACGCATGAACTCTAAGGACTTATATGGGCACAATGGATTACAATTCAATTTGTACTAAGCGTATTTGACGTGGTAGACCTATTTGGCTGGGCTACAGAATTTATTTATTCCTTTATTTGAGTGATTTTTCAAAAATTACTTGAGAGTTCATCACTATGAGTTTCAGAATGATTTGTAGAACATTTTCAACATATATTAATCGTAATCGCCTCTAAGGACTTGTATGGACACAATGGGTTTTTTGTACTTTGTAATTTTGCTGAGAAATGCCTGAGATATTGTTAAGCCAAATCCGGGTCAATATGACTCGAACACCGTTAGTGTGAGTCACAAAATCACAAGACGCCCATCCGTTGTGACGAAATTTTTATGAAGTGAAACTCCGAAATGTTTTGACATATCGGACACCGTTTTGTTTGATGATCAGTCTCTTATTGTCCGTTCAAATTACAAGCTTTATGACATGGTAAAGAGTATCTTGATATGAGTGAACGCATCTTTTCGTCACTTAACATTATATCACGAAGGAAACCCCGTAATTTGAACAGGCTATTACGGCTTTCTCAAGTATATCATGTGGTGGAAATATTGTTGCAGATTAAGACGAAACAAAAAGTAATCAAATGTCATACCATACGATTTTTACCAGTTCCAGCTAAGTCTAGCCATGGACTATATAATGAAAACTACAACAATAACATACACAGTAACATATGTTATTACTTCTAAAGTAATCTATAGTTCTTTATGCCACCAGTGGCATACACCTTTTCTCAACTAAGAAACCCATAAGTTGGAAAGCGCCTAGACAAAAATGATCATAAATTTAATTATTTTCCAATGCCAATAATTGGATGCGGAAAATAAACACGGTGTCGGTGCAGAATACACATTCGCAAAATTTCATTTTTCTCAATGTAAGCTCGCAATAGTTTTGCTGTGTGGTGGTTTCCAGAATATTCTTTGCGGTGTTCCGTTTCCTTTGTATACATATTAACAATAGTCAAAAATACAAGAGAAGTCCGCCAACTAGTGTGTTTGTGTTAAGTCTTAAGAATCCGATTTCCTGATGAATTAGAATGAGAAGAAAGTTTATTCCGAATCGTGAAGGAATTGTTTCGACATTTAATACCCATAGTTTCAAATTACAGTGTTGAAAAAATCACACGTATTTTGTTAATCAAAAGACTTCATGTTTGCCTATTGAACACCAACTGTAAACAGATCTTCTTGACACAGTAAATGCAATACCCACTTATTGGAAAATGTGCAACACCAATTTAATTATCCAATTTAAAACCAAATGCCTTTCTATCTTTCAATTTATTTAGAAAGAGCAAATTGCAGGTGACTATCATTCAATCGATAGGGGTGTTACCTTTGCGAGTAAGGTGATAGATACTTGTCGAACTATTGCAATCAGTTAATTTGATTGCAGACCTGTCGTGCAGGTATCTGCACTGCTTCTTACGGGCTCCATATCTATAACGTTGGAAACTAACTAGACTAGACCCACACTGTTTGATGGGATTCGAATAACTTGTTCCATGTCCGGCCAACTGCACGTCCAATGCTTGATATTTAGAAATTTTCAATCATAGCTACTAATGAATACCTATTCTATCTGAGATTTTTCAAATATCAGTAAGAAAAACTATGGAATGATTAAGTCTTTTTTCATGCGGTCGATGTCTCTTTTTAGATTAAAGTCATTTCGTCACTCGTTGGAACTCATGCCTTGCACTTTTCTTAACAAGGCGTATCTAGATCCTATTAATGTATGTACCTACATGAAAATGTATTTCAGTTCTTGATCATTTCTTCCTTCTTCCTTCAACAGACTGGTAATAAAGCATAGATGGAGATTGTTGCTGCGGTTCCATTTGTTCTAGTGCCCGAATTGTCCGAAGGCGAAATCGCCTTTTTTAGCATTATGTGTGGATGCATACGTATATGTGCGTACAAAAAATAGTGCACCTTGCGGCCAAATAACTTCACAGTCTTATAAAATGCTCCCGCAGACCCACATGGTTCTCAATTGTGCACTGATAGTTACTAGCAACTTCACAGGGCATGGATGGATCTCAGTTCCGCATTGAAAGCATCTGATTGTTTTCCAGAAATCTCTTATTAACATCACTGGAAAACATATTTCAATTTGAGATAATTGGGTCATTAGTTATTACCTCTATTGGTAGTGCCAATGGTGTTCATTATTCTAACTTAGACATTTTTTCATGATTCTTACACAACAATGTTAGCTTGGTTACTGTTATCGAATTCAAAAATACAGTAGGAAAAGAAGGGAATTTAGGGTACTTAAGTAATAAAGATGCCGAAGTATTTAAACATATAGCAATGATTATTAACGGTCATTCTTCATTATTCAATCTTCATTCTTCATTCTTCATTCTTCATTCTTCATTCTTCATTCTTCATTCTCCATTCTTTATTCTTCATTCTTCATTCTCAATTCTTCATTCTTCATTCTTCATTCTTCATTCTTCATTCTTTATTCTTCATTCTTCATTCTTCATTCTTCATTCTTCATTCTTCATTCTTCATTCTTCATTCTTCATTTTTCATTCTTCATTCTTCATTCTTCATTCTTCATTCTTCATTCTTCATTCTTCATTCTTCATTCTTCATTCTTCATTCTTCATTCTTCATTCTTCATTCTTCATTCTTTATTCTTCATTCTTCATTCTTCATTCTTCATTCTTTATTCTTCATTCTTCATTCTTCATTCTTCATTCATTCTTCATTCTTCATTCTTCATTCTTCATTCTTCATTCTTCATTCTTCATTCTTCATTCTTCATTCTTCATTCTTCATTCTTCATTCTTCATTCTTTATTCTTCATTCTTCATTCTTCATTCTTCATTCTTCATTCTTCATTCTTCATTCTTCATTCTTCATTCTTCATTCTTCATTCTTCATTCTTCATTCTTCATTCTTCATTCTTCATTCTTCATTCTTCATTCTTCATTCTTCATTCTTCATTCTTCATTCTTCATTCTTCATTCTTCATTCTTCATTCTTCATTCTTCATTCTTCATTCTTCATTCTTCATTCTTCATTCTTCATTCTTCATTCTTCATTCTTCATTCTTCATTCTTTATTCTTCATTCTTCATTCTTCATTCTTCATTCTTCATTCTTCATTCTTCATTCTTCATTCTTCATTCTTCATTCTTCATTCTTCATTCTTCATTCTTCATTCTTCATTCTTCATTCTTCATTCTTCATTCTTCATTCTTCATTCTTCATTCTTCATTCTTCATTCTTCATTCTTCATTCTTCATTCTTCATTCTTCATTCTTCATTCTTCATTTATCATTCTTCATTCTTCATTCTTCATTCTTCATTCTTCATTCTTCATTCTTCATTCTTCATTCTTTCATTCTTCATTCTTTATTCTTCATTCTTCATTCTTCATTCTTCATTCTTCATTCTTCATTCTTCATTCTTCATTCTTCATTCTTCATTCTTCATTCTTCATTCTTCATTCTTCATTCTTCATTCTTCATTCTTCATTCTTCATTCTTCATTCTTCATTCTTCATTCTTCATTCTTCATTCTTCATTCTTCATTCTTCATTCTTCATTCTTCATTCTTCATTCTTCATTCTTCATTCTTCATTCTTCATTCTTCATTCTTCATTCTTCATTCTTCATTCTTCATTCTTCATTCTTCATTCTTCATTCTTCATTCTTCATTCTTCATTCTTCATTCTTCATTCTTCATTCTTCATTCTTCATTCTTCATTCTTCATTCTTCATCATTCATTCTTCATTCTTCATTCTTCATTCTTCATTCTTCATTCTTCATTCTTCATTCTTCATTCTTCATTCTTCATTCTTCATTCTTCATTCTTCATTCTTCATTCTTCATTCTTCATTCTTCATTCTTCATTCATTCTTCATTCTTCATTCTTCATTCTTCATTCTTCATTCTTCATTCTTCATTCTTCATTCTTCATTCTTCATTCTTCATTCTTCATTCTTCATTCTTCATTCTTCATTCTTCATTCTTCATTCTTCATTCTTCATTCTTCATTCTTCATTCTTCATTCTTCATTCTTCATTCTTCATTCTTCATTCTTCATTCTTCATTCTTCATTCTTCATTTTTCATTCTTCATTCTTCATTCTTCATTCTTCATTCTTCATTCTTCATTCTTCATTCTTCATTCTTCATTCTTCATTCTTCATTCTTCATTCTTCATTCTTCATTCTTCATTCTTCATTCTTCATTCTTCATTCTTCATTCTTCATTCTTCATTCTTCATTCTTCATTCTTCATTCTTCATTCTTCATTCTTCATTCTTCATTTCTTCATTCTTCATTCTTCATTCTTCATTCTTCATTCTTCATTCTTCATTCTTCATTCTTCATTCTTCATTCTTCATTCTTCATTCTTCATTCTTCATTCTTCATTCTTCATTCTTCATTCTTCATTCTTCATTCTTCATTCTTCATTCTTCATTCTTCATTCTTCATTCTTCATTCTTCATTCTTCATTCTTCATTCTTCATTCTTCATTCTTCATTCTTCATTCTTCATTCTTCATTCTTCATTCTTCATTCTTCATTCTTCATTCTTCATTCTTCATTCTTCATTCTTCATTCTTCATTCTTCATTCTTGATTCTTCATTCTTCATTCTTCATTCTTCATTCTTCATTCTTCATTCTTCATTCTTCATTCTTCATTCTTCATTCATTCTTCATTCTTCATTCTTCATTCTTCATTCTTCATTCTTCATTCTTCATTCTTCATTCTTCTTCATTCTTCATTCTTCATTCTTCATTCTTCATTCTTCATTCTTCATTCTTCATTCTTCATTCTTCATTCTTCATTCTTCATTCTTCATTCTTCATTCTTCATTCTTCATTCTTCATTCTTCATTCTTCATTCTTCATTCTTCATTCTTCATTCTTCATTCTTCATTCTTCATTCTTCATTCTTCATTCTTCATTCTTCATTCTTCATTCTTCATTCTTCATTCTTCATTCTTCATTCTTCATTCATTCTTCATTCTTCATTCTTCATTCTTCATTCTTCATTCTTCATTCTTCATTCTTCATTCTTCATTCTTCATTCTTCATTCTTCATTCTTCAATTCTTCATTCTTCATTCTTCATTCTTCATTCTTCATTCTTCATTCTTCATTCTTCATTCTTCATTCTTCATTCTTCATTCTTCATTCTTCATTCTTCATTCTTCATTCTTCATTCTTCATTCTTCATTCTTCATTCTTCATTCTTCATTCTTCATTCTTCATTCTTCATTCTTCATTCTTCATTCTTCATTCTTCATTCTTCATTCTTCATTCTTCATTCTTCATTCTTCATTCTTCATTCTTCATTCTTCATTCTTCATTCTTCATTCTTCATTCTTCATTCTTCATTCTTCTTCTTCATTCTTCATTCTTCATTCTTCATTCTTCATTCTTCATTCTTCATTCTTCATTCTTCATTCTTCATTCTTCATTCTTCATTCTTCATTCTTCATTCTTCATTCTTCATTCTTCATTCTTCATTCTTCATTCTTCATTCTTCATTCTTCATTCTTCATTCTTCATTCTTCATTCTTCTTCATTCTTCATTCTTCATTCTTCATTCTTCATTCTTCATTCTTCATTCTTCATTCTTCATTCTTCATTCTTCATTCTTCATTCTTCATTCTTCATTCTTCATTCTTCATTCTTCATTCTTCATTCTTCATTCTTCATTCTTCATTCTTCATTCTTCATTCTTCATTCTTCATTCTTCATTCTTCATTCTTCATTCTTCATTCTTCATTCTTCATTCTTCATTTCTTCATTCTTCATTCTTCATTCTTCATTCTTCATTCTTCATTCTTCATTCTTCATTCTTCATTCTTCATTCTTCATTCTTCATTCTTCATTCTTCATTCTTCATTCTTCATTCTTCATTCTTCATTCTTCATTCTTCATTCTTCATTCTTCATTCTTCATTCTTCATTCTTCATTCTTTTTTCTTCATTCTTCATTCTTCATTCTTCATTCTTCATTCTTCATTCTTCATTCTTCATTCTTCATTCTTCATTCTTCATTCTTCATTCTTCATTCTTCATTCTTCATTCTTCATTCTTCATTCTTCATTCTTCATTCTTCATTCTTCATTCATTCTTCATTCTTCATTCTTCATTCTTCATTCTTCATTCTTCATTTTTCATTCGTCATGATGGCATGATGACCTCATTCGAAATTCTTCATTCCTCATTCAGCATTCTTCATTCTTCATTCTTCATTCTTCATTCTTCATTCTTCATTCTTCATTCTTCATTCTTCATTCTTCATTCTTCATTCTTCATTCTTCATTCTTCATTCTTCATTCTTCATTCTTCATTCTTCATTCTTCATTCTTCTTCATTCTTCATTCTTCATTCTTCATTCTTCATTCTTCATTCTTCATTCTTCATTCTTCATTCTTCATTCTTCATTCTTCATTCTTCATTCTTCATTCTTCATTCTTCATTCTTCATTCTTCATTCTTCATTCTTCATTCTTCATTCTTCATTCTTCATTCTTCATTCTTCATTCTTCATTCTTCATTCTTCATTCTTCATTCTTCATTCTTCATTCTTCATTCTTCATTCTTCATTCTTCATTCTTCATTCTTCATTCTTCATTCTTCATTCTTCATTCTTCATTCTTCATTCTTCATTCTTCATTCTTCATTCTTCATTCTTCATTCTTCATTCTTCATTCTTCATTCTTCATTCTTCATTCTTCATTCTTCATTCTTCATTCTTCATTCTTCATTCTTCATTCTTCATTCTTCATTCTTCATTCTTCATTCTTCATTCTTCATTCTTCATTCTTCATTCTTCATTCTTCATTCTTCATTCTTCATTCTTCATTCTTCATTCTTCATTCTTCATTCTTCATTTCTTCATTCTTCATTCTTCATTCTTCATTCTTCATTCTTCATTCTTCATTCTTCATTCTTCATTCTTCATTCTTCATTCTTCATTCTTCATTCTTCATTCTTCATTCTTCATTCTTCATTCTTCATTCTTCATTCTTCATTCTTCATTCTTCATTCTTCATTCTTCATTCTTCATTCTTCATTCTTCATTCTTCATTCTTCATTCTTCATTCTTCATTCTTCATTCTTCATTCTTCATTCTTCATTCTTCATTCTTCATTCTTCATTCTTCATTCTTCATTCTTCATTCTTCATTCTTCATTCTTCATTCTTCATTCTTCATTCTTCATTCTTCATTCTTCATTCTTCATTCTTCATTCTTCATTCTTCATTCTTCATTCTTCATTCTTCATTCTTCATTCTTCATTCTTCATTCTTCTTCATTCTTCATTCTTCATTCTTCATTCTTCATTCTTCATTCTTCATTCTTCATTCTTCATTCTTCATTCTTCATTCTTCATTCTTCATTCTTCATTCTTCATTCTTCATTCTTCATTCTTCATTCTTCATTCTTCATTCATTCTTCATTCTTCATTCTTCATTCTTCATTTTTCATTCTTCATTCTTCATTCTTCATTCTTCATTCTTCATTCTTCATTCTTCATTTCTTCATTCTTCATTCTTCATTCTTCATTCTTCATTCTTCATTCTTCATTCTTCATTCTTCATTCTTCATTCTTCATTCTTCATTCTTCATTCTTCATTCTTCATTCTTCATTCTTCATTCTTCATTCTTCATTCTTCATTCTTCATTCTTCATTCTTCATTCTTCATTCTTCATTCTTCATTCTTCATTCTTCATTCTTCATTCTTCATTCTTCATTCTTCATTCTTCATTCTTCATTCTTCATTCTTCATTCTTCATTCTTCATTCTTCATTCTTCATTCTTCATTCTTCATTCTTTCATTCTTCATTCTTCATTCTTCATTCTTCATTCTTCATTCTTCATTCTTCATTCTTCATTCTTCATTCTTCATTCTTCATTCTTCATTCTTCATTCTTCATTCTTCATTCTTCATTCTTCATTCTTCATTCTTCATTCTTGATTCTTCATTCTTCATTCTTCATTCTTCATTCTTCATTCTTCATTCTTCATTCTTCATTCTTCATTCTTCATTCTTCATTCTTCATTCTTCATTCTTCATTCTTCATTCTTCATTCTTCATTCTTCATTCTTCATTCTTCATTCTTCATTCTTCATTCTTCATTCTTCTTCATTCTTCATTCTTCATTCTTCATTCTTCATTCTTCATTCTTCATTCTTCATTCTTCATTCTTCATTCTTCATTCTTCATTCTTCATTCTTCATTTCTTCATTCTTCATTCTTCATTCTTCATTCTTCATTCTTCATTCTTCATTCTTCATTCTTCATTCTTCATTCTTCATTCTTCATTCTTCATTCTTCATTCTTCATTCTTCATTCTTCATTCTTCATTCTTCATTCTTCATTCTTCATTCTTCATTCTTCATTCTTCATTCTTTCATTCTTCATTCTTCATTCTTCATTCTTCATTCATTCTTCATTCTTCATTCTTCATTCTTCATTCTTCATTCTTCATTCTTCATTCTTCATTCTTCATTCTTCATTCTTCATTCTTCATTCTTCATTCTTCATTCTTCATTCTTCATTCTTCATTCTTCATTCTTCATTCTTCATTCTTCATTCTTCATTCTTCATTCTTCATTCTTCATTCTTCATTCTTCATTCTTCATTCTTCATTCTTCATTCTTCATTCTTCATTCTTCGTTCTTCATTCTTCATTCTTCATTCTTCATTCTTCATTCTTCATTCTTCATTCTTCATTCTTCATTCTTCATTCTTCATTCTTCATTCTTCATTCTTCATTCTTCATTCTTCATTCTTCATTCTTCATTCTTCATTCTTCATTCTTCATTCTTCATTCTTCATTCTTCATTCTTCATTCTTCATTCTTCATTCTTCATTCTTCATTCTTCATTCTTCATTCTTCATTCTTCATTCTTCATTCTTCATTCTTCATTCTTCATTCTTCATTCTTCATTCTTCATTCTTCATTCTTCATTCTTCATTCTTCATTCTTCATTCTTCATTCTTCATTCTTCATTCTTCATTCTTCATTCTTCATTCTTCATTCTTCATTCTTCATTCTTCATTCTTCATTCTTCATTCTTCATTCTTCATTCTTCATTCTTCATTCTTCATTCTTCATTCTTCATTCTTCATTCTTCATTCTTCATTCTTCATTCTTCATTCTTCATTCTTCATTCTTGTTCTACATTCTTGTTTCTTCATTTTTCATTCTTTCTTCTTTTTGCTTCATTCTTCATTCTTCATTCTTCATTCTTCATTCTTCATTCTTCATTCTTCATTCTTCATTCTTCATTCTTCATTCTTCATTCTTCATTCTTCATTCTTCATTCTTCATTCTTCATTCTTCATTCTTCATTCTTCATTCTTCATTCTTCATTCTTCATTCTTCATTCTTCATTCTTCATTCTTCATTCTTCATTTCTTCATTCTTCATTCTTCATTCTTCATTCTTCATTCTTCATTCTTCATTCTTCATTCTTCATTCTTCATTCTTCATTCTTCATTCTTCATTCTTCATTCTTCATTCTTCATTCTTCATTCTTCATTCTTCATTCTTCATTCTTCATTCTTCATTCTTCATTCTTCATTCTTCATTCTTCATTCTTCATTCTTCATTCTTCATTCTTCATTCTTCATTCTTCATTCTTCATTCTTCATTCTTCATTCTTCATTCTTCATTCTTCATTCTTCATTCTTCATTCTTCATTCTTCATTCTTCATTCTTCATTCTTCATTCTTCATTCTTCATTCTTCATTCTTCATTCTTCATTCTTCATTCTTCATTCTTCATTCTTCATTCTTCATTCTTCATTCTTCATTCTTCATTCTTCATTCTTCATTCTTCATTCTTCATTCTTCATTCTTCATTCTTCTTCATTCTTCATTCTTCATTCTTCATTCTTCATTCTTCATTCTTCATTCTTCATTCTTCATTCTTCATTCTTCATTCTTCATTCTTCATTCTTCATTCTTCATTCTTCATTCTTCTTCATTCTTCATTCTTCATTCTTCATTCTTCATTCTTCATTCTTCATTCTTCATTCTTCCTTCTTTCATTCTTCATTCTTCATTCTTCATTCTTCATTCTTCATTCTTCATTCTTCATTCTTCATTCTTCATTCTTCATTCTTCATTCTTCTTCATTCTTCATTCTTCATTCTTCATTCTTCATTCTTCATTCTTCATTCTTCATTCTTCATTCTTCATTCTTCATTCTTCATTCTTCATTCTTCATTCTTCATTCTTCATTCTTCATTCTTCATTCTTCATTCTTCATTCTTCATTCATTCTTCATTCTTCATTCTTCATTCTTCATTCTTCATTCTTCATTCTTCATTCTTCATTCTTCATTCTTCATTCTTCATTCTTCATTCTTCATTCTTCATTCTTCATTCTTCATTCTTCATTCTTCATTCTTCATTCTTCATTCTTCATTCTTCATTCTTCATTCTTCATTCTTCATTCTTCATTCTTCATTCTTCATTCTTCATTCTTCATTCTTCATTCTTCATTCTTCATTCTTCATTCTTCATTCTTCATTCTTCATTCTTCATTCTTCATTCTTCATTCTTCATTCTTCATTCTTCATTCTTCATTCTTCATTCTTCATTCTTCATTCTTCATTCTTCATTCTTCATTCTTCATTCTTCATTCTTCATTCTTCATTCTTCATTCTTCATTCTTCATTCTTCATTCTTCATTCTTCATTCTTCATTCTTCATTCTTCATTCTTCATTCTTCATTCTTCATTTCTTCATTCTTCATTCTTCATTCTTCATTCTTCATTCTTCATTCTTCATTCTTCATTCTTCATTCTTCATTCTTCATTCTTCATTCTTCATTCTTCATTCTTCATTCTTCATTCTTCATTCTTCATTCATTCTTCATTCTTCATTCTTCATTCTTCATTCTTCATTCATTCTTCATTCTTCATTCTTCATTCTTCATTCTTCATTCTTCATTCTTCATTCTTCATTCTTCATTCTTCATTCTTCATTCTTCATTCTTCATTCTTCATTCTTCATTCTTCATTCTTCATTCTTCATTCTTCATTCTTCATTCTTCATTCTTCATTCTTCATTCTTCATTCTTCATTCTTCATTCTTCATTCTTCATTCTTCATTCTTCTTCATTCTTCTTCATTCTTCATTCTTCATTCTTCATTCTTCATTCTTCATTCTTCATTCTTCATTCTTCATTCTTCATTCTTCATTCTTCATTCTTCATTCTTCATTCTTCATTCTTCATTCTTCATTCTTCATTCTTCATTCTTCATTCTTCATTCTTCATTCTTCTTCCACCTTTCTTCATTCTTCATTCTTCATTCTTCATTCTTCATTCTTCATTCTTCATTCTTCATTCTTCATTCTTCATTCTTCATTCTTCATTCTTCATTCTTCATTCTTCATTCTTCATTCTTCATTCTTCTTCATTCTTCATTCTTCATTCTTCATTCTTCATTCTTCATTCTTCATTCTTCATTCTTCATTCTTCATTCTTCATTCTTCATTCTTCATTCTTCATTCTTCATTCTTCATTCTTCATTCTTCATTCTTCATTCTTCATTCTTCATTCTTCATTCTTCATTCTTCATTTCTTCATTCCTTATTTCTTCATTCTTCATTCTTCATTCTTCATTCTTCATTCTTCATTCTTCATTCTTCATTCTTCATTCTTCATTCTTCATTCTTCATTCTTCATTCTTCATTCTTCATTCTTCATTCTTCATTCTTCATTCTTCATTCTTCATTCTTCATTCTTCATTCTTCATTCTTCATTCTTCATTCTTCATTCTTCATTCTTCATTCTTCATTCTTCATTCTTCATTCTTCATTCTTCATTCTTCATTCTTCATTCTTCATTCTTCATTCTTCATTCTTCATTCTTCATTCTTCATTCTTCATTCTTCATTCTTCATTCTTCATTCTTCATTCTTCATTCTTCATTCTTCATTCTTCATTCTTGATTCTTCATTCTTCATTCTTCATTCTTCATTCTTCATTCTTCATTCTTCATTCTTCATTCATTCTTCATTCTTCATTCTTCATTCTTCATTCTTCATTCTTCATTCTTCATTCTTCATTCTTCATTCTTCATTCTTCATTCTTCATTCTTCATTCTTCATTCTTCATTCTTCATTCTTCATTCTTCATTCTTCATTCTTCATTCTTCATTCTTCATTCTTCATTCTTCATTCTTCATTCTTCTTCATTCTTCATTCTTCATTCTTCATTCTTTTTTTTTTCATTCTTCATTCTTCATTCTTCATTCTTCATTCTTCATTCTTCATTCTTCATTCTTCATTCTTCATTCTTCATTCTTCATTCTTCATTCTTCATTCTTCATTCTTCATTCTTCTCCATTCTTCATTCTTCATTCTTCATTCTTCATTCTTCATTCTTCATTCTTCATTCTTCATTCTTCATTCTTCATTCTTCATTCTTCTTCATTCTTCATTCTTCATTCTTCATTCTTCATTCTTCTTCATTCTTCATTCTTCATTCTTCATTCTTCATTCTTCATTCATTCTTCATTCTTCATTCTTCATTCTTCATTCTTCATTCTTCATTCTTCATTCTTCATTCTTCATTCTTCTTCATTCTTCATTCTTCATTCTTCATTCTTCATTCTTCATTCTTCATTCTTCATTCTTCATTCTTCATTCTTCATTCTTCATTCTTCATTCTTCATTCTTCATTCTTCATTCTTCATTCTTCATTCTTCATTCTTCATTCTTCATTCTTCATTCTTCATTCTTCATTCTTCATTCTTCATTCTTCATTCTTCATTCTTCATTCTTCATTCTTCATTCTTCATTCTTCATTCTTCATTCTTGATTCTTCATTCTTCATTCTTCATTCTTCATTCTTCATTCTTCATTCTTCATTCTTCATTCTTCATTCTTCATTCTTCATTCTTCATTCTTCATTCTTCATTCTTCATTCTTCATTTCTTCATTCTTCATTCTTCATTCTTCATTCTTCATTCTTCATTCTTCATTCTTCATTCTTCATTCTTCATTCTTCATTCTTCATTCTTCATTCTTCATTCTTCATTCTTCATTCTTCATTCTTCATTCTTCATTCTTCATTCTTCATTCTTCATTCTTCATTCTTCATTCTTCATTCTTCATTCTTCATTCTTCATTCTTCATTCTTCATTCTTCATTCTTCATTCATTCTTCATTCTTCATTCTTCATTCTTCATTCTTCATTCTTCATTCTTCATTCTTCATTTTTCGTTCTTCATTCTTCATTCTTCATTCTTCATTCTTCATTCTTCATTCTTCATTCTTCATTCTTCATTCTTCATTCTTCATTCTTCATTCTTCATTCTTCATTCTTCATTCTTCATTCTTCATTCTTCATTCTTCATTCTTCATTCTTCATTCTTCATTCTTATTCTTCATTCTTCATTCTTCATTCTTCATTCTTCATTCTTCATTCTTCATTCTTCATTCTTCATTCTTCATTCTTCATTCTTCATTCTTCATTCTTCATTCTTCATTCTTCATTCTTCATTCTTCATTCTTCATTCTTCATTCTTCATTCTTCATTCTTCATTCTTCATTTCTTCATTCTTCATTCTTCATTCTTCATTCTTCATTCTTCATTCTTCATTCTTCATTCTTCATTCTTCATTCTTCATTCTTCATTCTTCATTCTTCATTCTTCATTCTTCATTTCTTCATTCCTTCATTTCTTCATTCTTCATTCTTCATTCTTCATTCTTCATTCTTCATTCTTCATTCTTCATTCTTCATTCTTCATTCTTCATTCTTCATTCTTCATTCTTCATTCTTCATTCTTCATTCTTCATTCTTCATTCTTCATTCTTCATTCTTCATTCTTCATTCTTCATTCTTCATTCTTCATTCTTCATTCTTCATTCTTCATTCTTCATTCTTCATTCTTCATTCTTCATTCTTCATTCTTCATTCTTCATTCTTCATTCTTCATTCTTCATTCTTCATTCTTCATTCTTCTTCATTCTTCATTCTTCATTCTTCATTCTTCATTCTTCATTCTTCATTCTTCATTCTTTCTTCTTCATTCTTCATTCTTCATTCTTCATTCTTCATTCTTCATTCATTCTTCATTCTTCATTCTTCATTCTTCATTCTTCATTCTTCATTCTTCATTCTTCATTCTTCATTCTTCATTCTTCATTCTTCATTCTTCATTCTTCATTCTTCATTCTTCATTCTTCATTCTTCATTCTTCATTCTTCATTCTTCATTCTTCATTCTTCATTCTTCATTCTTCATTCTTCATTCTTCATTCTTCATTCTTCATTCTTCATTCTTCATTCATTCTTCATTCTTCATTCTTCATTCTTCATTCTTCATTCTTCATTCTTCATTCTTCATTCTTCATTCTTCATTCTTCATTCTTCATTCTTCATTCTTCATTCTTCATTCTTCATTCTTCATTCTTCATTCTTCATTCTTCATTCTTCATTCTTCATTCTTCATTCTTCATTCTTCATTCTTCATTCTTCATTCTTCATTCTTCATTCTTCATTCTTCATTCTTCATTCTTCATTCTTTATTCTTCATTCTTCATTCTTCTTCATTCTTCATTCTTCATTCTTCATTCTTCATTCTTCTTCATTCTTCATTCTTCATTCTTCATTCTTCATTCTTCATTCTTCATTCTTCATTCTTCATTCTTCATTCTTCATTCTTCATTCTTCATTCTTCATTCTTCATTCTTCATTCTTCATTCTTCATTCTTCATTCTTCATTCTTCATTCTTCATTCTCCATTCTCCATTCTCAATTTTTCATTCTTCATTCTTCATTCTTCATTCTTCATTCTTCATTCTTCATTCTTCATTCTTCATTCTTCATTCTTCATTCTTCATTCTTCATTCTTCATTCTTCATTCTTCATTCTTCATTCTTCATTCTTCATTTTTCATTCTTCATTCTTCATTCTTCATTCTTCATTCTTCATTCTTCATTCTTCATTCTTCTTCATTCTTCATTCTTCATTCTTCATTCTTCATTCTTCATTCTTCATTCTTCATTCTTCATTCTTCATTCTTCATTCTTCATTCTTCATTCTTCATTCTTCATTCTTCATTCTTCATTCTTCATTCTTCTTCATTCTTCATTCTTCATTCTTCATTCTTCATTCTTCATTCTTCATTCTTCATTCTTCATTCTTCATTCTTCATTCTTCATTCTTAATTCTTCATTCTTCATTCTTCATTCTTCATTCTTCATTCTTCATTCTTCATTCTTCATTCTTCATTCTTCATTCGTCATTCTTCATTCTTCTTTCGTTTTTCATTCTGCATTCTTCATTCTTCATTCTTCATTCTTCATTCTTCATTCTTCTTCATTCTTCATTCTTCATTCTTCATTCTTCATTCTTCATTCTTCATTCTTCATTCTTCATTCTTCATTCTTCATTCTTCATTCTTCATTCTTCATTCTTCATTCTTCATTCTTCATTCTTCATTCTTCATTCTTCATTCTTCATTCTTCATTCTTCATTCTTCATTCTTCATTCTTCATTCTTCATTCTTCATTCTTCATTCTTCATTCTTCATTCTTCATTCTTCATTCTTCATTCTTCATTCTTCATTCTTCATTCTTCATTCTTCATTCTTCATTCTTCATTCTTCATTCTTCATTCTTCATTCTTCATTCTTCATTCTTCATTCTTCATTCTTCATTTCTTCATTCTTCATTCTTCATTCTTCATTCTTCATTCTTCATTCTTCATTCTTCATTCTTCATTCTTCATTCTTCATTCTTCATTCTTCATTCTTCATTCTTCATTCTTCATTCTTCATTCTTCATTCTTCATTCTTCTTCATTTTTCATTCTTCATTCTTCATTCTTCATTCTTCATTCTTCATTCTTCATTCTTCATTCTTCATTCTTCATTCTTCATTCTTCATTCTTCATTCTTCATTCTTCATTCTTCATTCTTCATTCTTCATTCTTCATTCTTCATTCTTCATTCTTCATTCTTCATTCTTCATTCTTCATTCTTCATTCTTCATTCTTCATTCTTCATTCTTCATTCTTCATTCTTCATTCTTCATTCTTCATTCTTCATTCTTCATTCTTCATTCTTCATTCTTCATTCTTCATTCTTCATTCTTCTCCATTCTTCATTTTTCATTCTTCATTCTTCATTCTCCATTCTGCATACTTCATTCTCCATTCTCCATTCTTCATTCTTCATTCTTCATTCATCATTCTTCATTCTTCATTCTTCATTCTTCATTCTTCATTCTTCATTCTTCATTCTTCATTCTTCATTCTTCATTCATCATTCTTCATTCTTCATTCTTCATTCTTCATTCTTCATTCTTCATTCTTCATTCTTCATTCTTCATTCTTCATTCTTCATTCTTCATTCTTCATTCTTCATTCTTCATTCTTCATTCTTCATTCTTCATTCTTCATTCTTCATTCTTCATTCTTCATTCTTCATTTTTCATTTAACATTCTTCATTCTTCATTCTTCATTCTTCATTCTTCATTCTTCATTCTTCATTCTTCATTCTTCATTCTTCATTCTTCATTCTTCATTCTTCATTCTTCATTCTTCATTCTTCATTCTTCATTCTTCATTCTTCATTCTTCATTCTTCATTCTTCATTCTTCATTCTTCATTCTTCATTCTTCATTCTTCATTCTTCATTCTTCATTCTTCATTCTTCATTCTTCATTCTTCATTCTTCATTCTTCATTCTTCATTCATTCTTCATTCTTCATTCTTCATTCTTCATTCTTCATTCTTCATTCTTCATTCTTCATTCTTCATTCTTCATTCTTCATTCTTCATTCTTCATTCTTCATTCTTCATTCTTCATTCTTCATTCTTCATTCTTCATTCTTCATTCTTCATTCATCATTCTTCATTCTTCATTCTTCATTCTTCATTCATCATTCTTCATTCTTCATTCTTCATTTCTCATTCTTCATTCTTCATTCTTCATTCTTCATTCTTCATTTCTTCATTCATCATTCTTCATTTCTTCATTCTTCATTCTTCATTCTTCATTCTTCATTCTTCATTCTTCATTCTTCATTCTTCATTCTTCATTCTTCATTCTTCATCTTTCATTCTTCATTCTTCATTCTTCATTCTTTATTCTTCATTCTTCATTCTTCATTCTTCATTCTTCATTCTTCATTCTTCATTCTTCATTCTTCATTCTTCATTCTTCATTCTTCATTCTTCATTCTTCATTCTTCATTCTTCATTCTTCATTCTTCATTCTTCATTCTTCATTCTTCATTCTTCATTCTTCATTCTTCATTCTTCATTCTTCATTCTTCATTCTTCATTCTTCATTCTTCATTCTTCATTCTTCATTCTTCATTCTTCATTCTTCATTCTTCATTCTTCATTCTTCATTCTTCATTCTTCATTCTTCATTCTTCATTCTTCATTCTTCATTCTTCATTCTTCATTCTTCATTCTTCATTCTTCATTCTTCATTCTTCATTCTTCATTCTTCATTCTTCATTCTTCATTCTTCATTCTTCATTCTTCATTCTTCATTCTTCATTCTTCATTCTTCATTCTTCATTCTTCATTCTTCATTCTTCATTCTTCATTCTTCATTCTTCATTCTTCATTCTTCATTCTTCATTCTTCATTCTTCATTCTTCATTCTTTATTCTTCATTCTTCATTCTTCATTCTTCATTCTTCATTCTTCATTCTTCATTCTTCATTCTTCATTCTTCATTCTTCATTCTTCATTCTTCATTCTTCATTCTTCATTCTTCATTCTTCATTCTTCATTCTTCATCATTCATCATTCATTCTTCATTCTTCATTCTTCATTCTTCATTCTTCATTCTTCATTCTTCATTCTTCATTCTTCATTCTTCATTCTTCATTCTTCATTCTTCATTCTTCATTCTTCATTCTTCATTTTTCATTCTTTATTCTTCATTCTTCATTCTTCATTCTTCATTCTTCATTCTTCTTTCTTCATTCTTCATTCATTATTCTTCATTCTTCATTCTTTATTCTTCATTCTTCATTCTTCATTCTTCATTCTTCATTCTTCATTCTTCATTCTTCATTCTTCATTCTTCATTCTTCATTCTTCATTCTTCATTCTTCATTCTTCATTCTTCATTCTTCATTCTTCATTCTTCATTCTTCATTCTTCATTCTTCATTCTTCATTTCATTCTTCATTCTTCATTCTTCATTCTTCATTCTTCATTCTTCATTCTTCATTCTTCATTCTTCATTCTTCATTCTTCATTCTTCATTCTTCATTCTTCATTCTTCATTCTTCATTCTTCATTCTTCATTCTTCATTCTTCATTCTTCATTCTTCATTCTTCATTCTTCATTCTTCATTCTTCATTCTTCATTCTTTATTCTTCATTCTTCATTCTTCATTCTTCATTCTTCATTCTTCATTCTTCATTCTTCATTCTTCATTCTTCATTCTTCATTCTTCATTCTTCATTCTTCATTCTTCATTCTTCTTCATTCTTCATTCTTCATTCTTCATTCTTCATTCTTCATTCTTCATTCTTCATTCTTCATTCTTCATTCTTCATTCTTTATTCTTCATTCTTCATTCTTCATTCTTCATTCTTCATTCTTCATTCTTCATTCTTCATTCTTCATTCTTCATTCTTCATTCTTCATTCTTCATTCTTCATTCTTCATTCTTATTCTTCATTCTTCATTCTTCATTCTTCATTCTTCATTCTTCATTCTTTATTCTTCATTCTTCATTCTTCATTCTTCATTCTTCATTCTTCATTCTTCATTCTTCATTCTTCATTCTTCATTCTTCATTCTTCATTCTTCATTCTTCATTCTTCATTCTTCATTCTTCATTCTTCATTCTTCATTCTTCATTCTTCATTCATCATCATTTCTCATTAAGCATTCTTCATTCTTCATTCTTCATTCTTCATTCTTCATTCTTCATTCTTCATTCTTCATTCTTCATTCTTCATTCTTCATTCTTCATTCTTCATTCTTCATTCTTCATTCTTCATTCTTCATTCTTCATTCTTCATTCTTCATTCTTCATTCTTCATTCTTCATTCTTCATTCTTCATTCTTCATTCTTCATTCTTCATTCTTCATTCTTCATTCTTCATTCTTCATTCTTCATTCTTTATTCTTCATTCTTCATTCTTCATTCTTCATTCTTCATTCTTCATTCTTCATTCTTCATTCTTCATTCTTCATTCTTCATTCTTCATTCTTCATTCTTCATTCTTCATTCTTCATTCTTCATTCTTCATTCTTCATTCTTCATTCTTCATTCTTCATTCTTCATTCTTCATTCTTCATTCTTCATTCTTCATTCTTCATTCTTCATTCTTCATTCTTTATTCTTCATTCTTCATTCTTCATTCTTCATTCTTCATTCTTCATTCTTCATTCTTCATTCTTCATTCTTCATTCTTCATTCTTCATTCTTCATTCTTCATTCTTCATTCTTCATTCTTCATTCTTCATTCTTCATTCTTCATTCTTCATTCTTCATTCTTCATTCTTCATTCTTCATTCTTCATTCTTCATTCTTCATTCTTCATTCTTCATTCTTCATTCTTCATTCTTCATTCTTCATTCTTCATTCTTCATTCTTCATTCTTCATTCTTCATTCTTCATTCTTCATTCTTCATTCTTCATTCTTCATTCTTCATTCTTCATTCTTCATTCTTCATTCTTCATTCTTCATTCTTCATTCTTCATTCTTCATTCTTCATTCTTCATTCTTCATTCTTCATTCTTCATTCTTCATTCTTCATTCTTCATTCTTCATTCTTCATTCTTCATTCTTCATTCTTCATTCTTCATTCTTCATTCTTCATTCTTCATTCTTCATTCTTCATTCTTCATTCTTCATTCTTCATTCTTCATTCTTCATTCTTCATTCTTCATTCTTCATTCTTCATTCTTCATTCTTCATTCTTCATTCTTCATTCTTCATTCTTCATTCTTATTTCTTCATTCTTCATTCTTCATTCTTCATTCTTCATTCTTCATTCTTCATTCTTCATTCTTCATTCTTCATTCTTCATTCTTCATTCTTCATTCTTCATTCTTCATTCTTCATTCTTCATTCTTCATTCTTCATTCTTCATTCTTCATTCTTCATTCTTCATTCTTCATTCTTCATTCTTCATTCTTCATTCTTCATTCTTCATTCTTCATTCTTCATTCTTCATTCTTCCTTCTTCATTCTTCATTTTTCATTCTTCATTCTTCATTCTTCATTCTTCATTCTTCATTCTTCATTCTTCATTCTTCATTCTTCATTCTTCATTCTTCATTCTTCATTCTTCATTCTTCATTCTTCATTCTTCATTCTTCATTCATTCTTCATTCTTCATTCTTCATTCTTCATTTTTCATTCTTCATTCTTCATTCTTCATTCTTTCTTTCTTCATTCTTCATTTTCTTCATTCTTCATTCTTCATTCTTCATTCTTCATTCTTCATTCTTCATTCTTCATTCTTCATTCTTCATTCTTCATTCTTCATATTCTTCATTCTTCATTCTTCATTCTTCATTCTTCATTCTTCATTCTTCATTCTTCATTCTTCATTCTTCATTCTTCATTCTTCATTCTTCATTCTTCATTCTTCATTCTTCATTCTTCATTCTTCATTCTTCATTCTTCATTCTTCATTTCTTCATTCTTCATTCTTTATTCTTCATTCTTCATTCTTCATTCTTCATTCTTCATTCTTCATTCTTCATTCTTCATTCTTCATTCTTCATTCTTCATTCTTCATTCTTCATTCTTCATTCTTCATTCTTCATTCTTCATTCTTCATTCTTCATTTCTTCATTCTTCATTCTTCATTCTTCATTCTTCATTCTTCATTCTTCATTCTTCATTCTTCATTCTTTATTCTTCATTCTTCATTCTTCATTCTTCATTCTTCATTCTTCATTCTTCATTCTTCATTCTTCATTCTTCATTCTTCATTCTTCATTCTTCATTCTTCATTCTTCATTCTTCATTCTTCATTCTTCATTCTTCATTCTTCATTCTTCATTCTTCATTCTTC
>NC_085139.1:142146549-142151121 GCF_024139115.2 Armigeres subalbatus | reverse complement strand
TACATTTAATTGGTTAATAGTCATTTTTTCCCTGATCATGTGTTTATTTTATAAATTTTTTTATAATTATCCATAATGAGATCTAACATGGATGATAATATTCTTGTATCCGTATTTAGAAATTAAGGCTTTATCTTGCTCTTGCAGGTATGCCCATATTGCCCCATAAGGTGGTTTTAAACAAGTTTATGATATATTCAGATTTGTATCACTATAAACATGTGTGCACAATATTCAATTATAATAAATCTTTGATTGAAGATGCATTTTTGACCTGTATTTTTAATCAATTTGTCAAAACCTTATTTATAAACTAATATTATAATAATTATGCCTTTATAGTGCGCTGCAACAGTCCTGGTGATAGTTCCTGATGTATTTATCTTAACGTAACCACTTCTACGCCAAGATTTCTTTGACAGCTGTCATGTGTCAAGACTTAAGGACAGGCAGAAAAGCAAAAGAACGAGGACAAAAATTAGATTAGAAAATTACGGTGAAAAAAATTGTGTTTCATATTATTGAATTATTGAGGAATTGAAATTATAATTGAAAGCAAAGGTAAATTAAATATGTAAAACTAAACTAGATTTAAACTTAAATAACTATTTACAGGCTAAAATTTAAGCCTAGGATTTTGAATGTTGTGGTAGTTGAAAAGTTATAAGGAGACTGAAATGAAAGTAAACACCGAATTTATGAAAAATCTATCTTGCAATAAAAATGCTCCTTTTCTAGCTTTAAGCTGATCAAAAAAACATTATTAAGTTAATAAATTAAGTTTACAGGTCATCGCTGAAAGAACTCCTACGTATTTCTATCGCAACATCCTTAAAGATTTCATCCCAGATACGATGAATTCTCTGTCGAATGTGCGGCAAACCCGGTCGCAAACGAGGGCTCAGCAGGTGAATGCTAACCTCAATCCGGGTGATGACGACAAGACATCTAGTAAGTCATCGGAGGATTCGTTCATCCCATCCAGGGTGGATGAAGACGGAGGTGAGTTGTACGACTGTGCTGGCTGCGATCAGCCGAATAACGCGGAGCGATATATGGTTCAGTGCCAAAATTGTGAGCATTGATACCATTTTACGTGTGCAAAGGTGAACACGTCCACGGTACGCTTGGTTAGCTACGTTTGCGCAGTATGTATGCCCGGTGTATCTGAACCAGCACGTAGTCAGATTAGCGGGGTTTCAAATTCGTCGAGTGCTCGTAGATCCAGAGTAGAACGTGATTCGCAACTTCTAGAAAAGGAGCAGAAGTTGCTTGAGGACCTGAATCGAGAGCGGATAGCAAGTAAACGAGCTTTAAATGAGAAGGAACTTCGGGGGAAGCTGGAACAAGAAAAGCAGTTTATCGCACTAAGCATGAACGCTGCTAAATGGAAGAGACAGTGATGAAAGGAACGGTATCGGAATTTCGTCAAGGGGCAACGCACTATGAAAGATTGGGTACAGCAGACAAAGACAACCGAGGGTCCAGTCTGGTAATCATGGGACAGATACCTGTCGTCATCTATGGTCTTTGGTCATAAGAAAAGGCGCTCCACTAATTCAACAGGTGGTACATCTTCCTCAACTCCGCTTCCAAGGTTCCATCCTTCATTTCTCAACTCGTAGGTGATGGTAGGTAGCTGCGGGATCAGAGAAGTCCCAGCCTGACCTTGGAAAGCATCAGCATCAGTCCTGAAGATTCCTTGAAGGTGCCGTCAGAGAGGACGAGAAAAAGCAAGCTAAGCAAAGGATTTGAATGATGTGCATTCATTTAATCTTCAGCCTTACGCGAATCTTCTAAGGTTGAAATAGTGCGGAACGGGCAGCACTACAATCCCGAAGAAGGCGGCGGGCGTGCGCGAGTATGAGAAGAGGCTTCGTCTGCAGAAAGAAGCAGTTACAGAGCTGGTGGATTTCGACGAGGTCCAAGAGCGACCCCATGAATCAGGATCGGCCTACATATGGCGGTATTCTCTCCCCATTACCTCCTCCACCTGCATCCAGCTATGGAAAAACTCCTCACTGCCATCCGAACACGCATTTTAATCCTTATCCATCAGCGAACACGCGATTGCAAACGATGCTACTCAACCCAACTTAGCGAACCAACAACTGATTCATACCTACTGAGTTCGCCCAGGGTAGAAGTGAAACAAAATATGATGAAAAGATCGAGAGATGAGAGGCCGATGTAGGTAGTCAAAGAAAACACTGAGTTGGACTCAGAAGATTGATTTACAATTTCAGATCCATGATTCGTTTTGCGGCCTGTGATTTTCTGCGAATCCTCACTCACCACTCAATTTATCGATCCTGTTTACGAACCAGAAATGTAAACAAATAGCTCGGCTGCATCATTTGTGATATCTGGGAAAGATTCGGTGATGACCTTATGTTTGTTTGTTGTTTTTTAATGATTCGTTGCTAACTGAAGCAAACAGACAGTACAATCGAATTTGAAAGTTTCGAAGGGCTTCGTGTACAGTTGCCTAATTTTGCGATTGTAGTTAGATGTGGGTGAAGATTAGCGCTAATGAACTTTCGATTTTCCTCTGCTGCATCATGGAAGAACATCTAATTCATCTCAAAGAAAGTGATTTCTTCGTTTCCCACTCTCTCTGACTTCGGCTTACGATGTGCATCATGATCTACATAGGGCTTCGAATGGCACAACATTATGGTGCCTGAGGTTTAGTAATAATGAACAATACATGCCAGCTCATTCCTCCTATTTCAAATATATCGCGTTCTATAGTGCAATTCAACTGAATCAGTTTACTCATTCGCTCGATGGCAACTTTCAACTTGGACATCGCCTCACGTTAGCTGCTAGACAGGTCGTCGGAACTACCAACTTCTCTGGAGATGCGATTGATTGGCCACTGTTTATGCAGCACTAGACACTCTACGGATACCTGCGGTACACCAACTCCTGAAAACCTTTTGCGCCTTCAAAGGAGTCTAAGAGGTAGTGCCAAGGAAGTAGTCAACAGTTCTTTGCTCACCGACATTCATGTAGTCAAGTAATGTCCACTTCCACAGTAACTGTATGGCCGCCCGGAACAAATTGTTAACAATATAATCGCTAAGGTTCGGTACACCTCCTCCGAAACCTGATGGTTGGAGAAACTTCAGCTTGGTGGTGCAAGATCTGAGGCATCTCGAATGATCGAGAATGGAAGGCATTTAGTAAACCGATCTTATTACAGGAACTGGTGGACGCTACCGGCAGGTGAAGTTCAGTTGGGCTCTCTATCAAGAACAATGCAGTGGTGGATCTAAAGCGACTGGCTAGGATTTCATCTGCTGCAAGCAGGTCACTTCTTGCAATGTTCCACAGAGTTGTCAGGGAGAAAATCGACAGAAGGAAGATCGTTCTTAAACACGCACGTGTACGCTGACAAGTCGAAAGCAGGTTTTCGCGAGATGGAGAAAGAAGCTGCAAACTGGTGGTGGAAAATGAAGGAAAGGGTAAGCCAGAGCAAACAGTACCAGATTGATGTCCCGTTTGTAACATCGACAGTCATCGAACGAAAACGCCAGCCGTTCAAAGGATTGATTTGGATGCAGATGGAACGAGTGAAGACAAACAAATTGGCACATGTGCCTTACGTCAAGCACGATGGCTTTGGCCTACAAGGGAGTTGGAATCAACAACTGTCCGAAACGACACCATCATACTTCACTTTTGAGCCACGGAATACCGATCTGCCTATCAATGCGGGTGTTTCATCATCTCCAGTTGTCGTCGTCTATGCTCCTTTCCGCATTCTCCCGGTTACTTTGTACGGGACAAGGACTGGCGATATCCGGGTCGTGGAAACAAACGGTACAAATTATCAGAGTGTGCTACCGATCGAAAACCTTAGTCACCGCAACAGTCGACGACTGCTGAAGAACTAGCAAACGTTTCAGCAGTGAGCAAGCCTCGATGAAGGTTTAAGTCTGCAGTACCAGTATCCTGATTGGACAGAGCAATAGCCATTTACTACACGTTGAAACTGGCGTCGCTGACTGACCCATAGGCAACGAGGACCAGAATCGGATGGACGGTGTGCCAAGTCTACGAAAAAAAAAAGCGACATGCATGCACCACTCATATTTGTGGTCGACGCCTGAGATGACCTCCATGAGTACGTTCGTCGCTTTTTCGATATCGAGTCTAGGTGTAACTGTTGTGAATGACGTGAAAGGTGTGTGTCGCGTCGGCCCAGTTCCGCTTTCCTGCTACAGAGCGAATACTGCCTCCGATAGCGACCCAAAAGGCGGAAACGCGGACATCAATATCCGCAAAGCAACCACGTCAGCGTGAACGATGAAGAAGTTCGAGACAGGCCTGCTCTGGAAACACAGATTGCGTGGAGCTTCCAGGATAGCCGCGATGGCAGAACGAACCTTCAAGTGCCCTGGAAAAGCGTTTAGCTAAGACTGGTGCTTCCGATACAATGTACGACGGCAAAGGTATGGATTTTCAGATCAGGGTTATACATGATGGGCTACAGTGAAGAGTCAGAAGGATTCGACTGTAGCGCACACTTTGAACTTCTTGCCAGCAATACGTAATAACTTCTAG